>NW_019416690.1:278764-331708 GCF_000390285.2 Anoplophora glabripennis | reverse complement strand
GTGAACAATGGTTAAAATAGTAAACGGTTTATAACATTTTATTTTTAAAAAATTCTTCAATATAATGATTTAACTAACCAAGAAAATGTTACAATACATTACATATCATTAATAAAATAATATTTAAAAAAATATCAAATGCAACTGGTATCAGATTAATTATTTACCCTATCGAATATATCAGGGTTTTTGGTGCCACGGTGTAGTATATCTCCACACCTCACTCCCAGTCCGAAACATTCCGTAATTATTTGTGGTGGGGCGCGATAGAATGAGAGCGACCCAACTAGTGGGGACTTTAAGATGCCCATCATAGTACCTCTTACCGTTTCCGAAATCCCTGTAGTGTAAACCGAATTTGTAGCCTGTATACATATACATACAATACAATAGCAATACATTAGCAATACAATAGCAATTCATTAAAATCAATCACAGTAAACCGCAGAAACAACTCATAACAAACTAAGATATATTTATTTTTATTTTATTTTACAATTTTTCAATCTTATGTGATATCATATTTATGCAATTCTTAATTAATGTCGATATCATTAAAATTGTTTAAAATAAAAGAGTGTTGCAGATTAATATTAATTCATGAATAGGTATACTGGGTGATTCAGTTTGATATTCGCGGCCCTGTATCTCTTTTATTTTAACAAATAGCTATAACAAACCCTATATATTTTTAAATCCCCGCTCAAACTCTATCAAATGACATTATTAGATCGTCTCCATGGTAACGTATGTCAAAATTGCTATAGTCAACTGTTTTTGTTCAAATGGCACACTATATATTTTTTTATCAATTCTGTAAGATATTTTTTTTCTACGTTCAGCTATGTAAGGAAGTCTATAGTTTCATTAGAAAAATTGCTAGGAAAAAAGATGAACCCCACTTTTCGTAGCTTTATTCTGAAAATGATAGCCAGCTGCTTAAACAAGCTACTATGTTTTTTAAAGCAACATATTTTATTTTTAATACGATAATAATATAATAATTTAAAATAATACTTATTTTCAATGTTCAAAGTGATATATATCCATTTGCTTCCAAACACAGAATAGCTCTGTTTATCACTCCCTCTCTACAAACACATTCTAGTGTTTCTTCATTTAATCTCCGACCTTCCACATTCTGTTTTTAAGGTCGTCAATATCATTTAAGTAAGGCCAAAGAAAGAAATCTATAGGAGTGAGATCCGGAGATTTAGCAGGCTATTTAACATCTTTATGGAATTTTCTTCATCTCTTGCCCTTTGAGTTTAGAAACTTCCATCTGCCGCCAAATTCCTGGCTAACTTCCCGAAAATTTAGCTGATGGAAGTTGTCTCTGCGGAAAACGATGTTGGTATAATTGCCTGGCAGCTTTAGCGTTCTTTTGGGCCCTCTTCATAAATTAAAATTATATCTAGTTTTTCTTGATTACTGTAAGTATTCTTGTTATAATTAGTTATAGATAGAATAGGTAGGTACAAAATGTCAATTATTTTGACAAATCGTTATTTAGAAACGTCAAAATTCAGTTGTTTCCGCAGTTGGCTATCATTTTTCAGAATAAAGCTACTGAAAGTAGGGTTCATCTTTTTTACTGTTTTTCTAGCACTATTTCTAATGAAACTATAAACTTCCTTACATAGCTGAACGCAGAAAAAAAAATATCTTCCAGAATTGATAAAAAACTATATAGTGTGCCATTTGACCAAAAACAGTTGACTGTAGTAATTTTGACATATGTTACCATGGAGACGATCTAATAATGTCATTTGATTGAGTTTGAGCGGCGATTTAAAAATATATAGGGTTTGTTAGAGCTATTTGTTAAAATAAAAGAGATACGAGGCCGCGAATATCAAACTGAATCACCCGGTATATTCGAAGTTGATATACACTTATACTAAAATCAAAATTTATTTAGCATTACTAAATCAGACATTTCAAAAACGATTGTGTACGATTTACATTACAATGACATTTAAATTTAACGATTTAGATTCTCTTTAATCATTCTTTGTTGTTTATTAAAAACTTAAAATAAAAGGGGAGTGTTGCAAGTAAATAAATTCAGTAGATAATATTAATTTATCAATGGGTACATATTTAAAGTTATAATATAAATTTCAATTCTCAGCAACTTTCCTTAATAACATATTTCTGTATTGTTAAAAACAAAGGCAATTTATTCCTGAACGATTTTTATATTTACCGATTTTCTGATCACCCTGTACATGCAAGATGAAAGTTCTCCATGCCAACCACATTTTAAAGACAAGCAAAAATTTTAATCAAGAAGTGAAAAATAAAAATATTTTCCCTCTTTTCTACTCTAACCATGGATATACTGTATATACACATGTAACATGGTTTGAAAATAATCAGCCTCATCAAAATATCTCCACAAATTCAGTTCTGATATATTTCGACACAAGTCTGCCAAATCAATTTTATAGGTCAAAATTGTTTACATAAAATATTTACTTGTGAATATATTAGGTTCACATGCTCAATTTCATCGACCTAATGCAAAACAAATTTATGAGTAAAGACCAGATGAGGTTTGTACAGATGAGTCTCACCTTGACCAATTCCACCTAGCGAACGACCAAGTGTCAACACACTCACCATGGTGAATTTTACATAGGTAAGCAACACCTCACTGCAATTTAGCAGTGACAAATCTCACCTCTCTTTGTCTTGATACACCACAGCGACATAAATTAAATGCGGGCGGCAAAACTCTGAACTAAACTCTCTGGTCATTGTCGACGCACTTCTTCAGGTAATTCGGCGACCTTCAAGGAACCCCCCTACCTTTGGTCGCTTCGGATGGTCATGCCATCGAAGTGTCACAGAACCGCGCCAGCTATACTACTTATCATCCTGTATATCTTAATTTCACATGAAAATTAAACGCATGGTCAAATTGACACATGTCATTCGAAAGTGGACTTATTGCTCTATCAGATTTTGTTTTTGGTTGCTTCGTTAGGTTTATTTTTTGTGGATTTCATTCATTCGAAATGGAATCTCAAGTTGAAAACATTGATAATTTTCGGTAGGTACTTGCTTCATTCTGTTTTTAAGCTCTTCGGGAAACTTGTTGCCATATATGGTGATGATTTCACGTTTTAAAGAAGGTGATTTTAACCATAAATATATAAATCATTCCGGACGCCCTTTTGAATTTGATGAAGAGCAATTGAATCGACTCCAAAAAAATCCAATACAATCAAAAAGGGAATTGGCTCAGAAGATGGAATGTGATCACAAAACAGTATTGAATGGGAAAAGTTCATAAACTCGGCGATTGTGTCCCACATGTTTTGAACGAAAACAATAAGAATCAAAGGTCCGTAATTGCCGCTGGTTCGTTCTGTCGTCATCGTCATAAGAAACGTTTTCTTCATCATATTGTTACTGGTGATGAAAAATGGTGTCTGTACGTGAACTTGAAACAGTGGAAAGTATGGTAAAACCCCAACAAACAAGCAACCCTGCGAATAAGACCAGATTTTCATCTTCGAAAGACAATGTTTTATGTCTGGTGGGATTGGAAAGGGATTCTTTATTACGAACTCTTACCAAACAATTAAACCGTCAACGCAGAAAACTATGTCCAACAACTACCATGATTCCACGCGGCTATTCAACAAAAAAGACCCGAACGACGATACGACGTTTTTTTTGCAACATCACAATGCGCGACCACATATTGTAAATGTGACCAAAACGACTATTAGGGAGTTGAATAGTGAAGTTCTGACCCACCCACCTTGCTTTCCCGATCTCGCGACTTCTGATTTTCACCTCTTCCGCTCTTTGTCATACTCCTTATGCGGTATATCTTTTAACAACGACAATAAGTTAAGATCTTGGTTGGATGAGTTTTTCGAGTCAAAACCAGAGGATTTCTACAGAAGAGGCATCGAGGTCATAAATAACGAAGTAGACGTACATCACTGATTGGCGTACTGATAATTGTAGAGTTAAATTTGAAAAAAAACGGACAGTACTTATTCCCCAACCCATTAATATAATATATAATATGTGCTGTATGAAATATAAAGTTTTTTAAAAAATAGTAAACAAAATATGTACAAAAGGGTTCCTGATATCAATTACGATTTAACTAAATTTAAATTTATCTTTGTTCAAAAGTTGATATGTAGGTACTAAGAAAGAGGCAGTGTGTTAAAGTTGCAATTTTTACATGTAAGTACTCAGATAATTACTAATTACTTACAAACCAAAAATCAGCAGCAGTCCTTATATCATTGAAACTTATTTCGACACCATTTAATGTTTCAAAATTTCTTTCAGCAAACTGTTGCAACAGTCCTTTAGTCAAGTAGTACCATGAGGAGTTGCCAATATTCAGTGCATCTAGTAACAAATATCTGCCAAATTTACTGATAAGAAAATAAATGTTTTGTAATTTTTGACCCAAAAAAATAACCAAATCAATTGACTAATGTAATAAAATTTAAATAAATGATAAATTCCTTAGCTTCGATAAATTGGTCAAATAATAAAACTAAAACTGGTTCTAATTTATTGGACAATTTTAGGAATAGTGCCAATTTTAGTTATATAAAAAAATGCCAGTACATGTACGTTTATAAGTCTATCATGGCTGATGATTTGCGAGTTGGCAGTAATAAATGAATGAATAAAACGTGTAAATGATACTTACAATATTTCATAATTTCAGAAAATTATAAAGATATATTTGCATACTGATTATTATCAAGCATTACTATCAAGTGTCAATTTCCCTTATTTTTTTAGGCGTAGATGCGGTGTTTATTTACGTAGTTTGCCATTTTACTTACATATAGTTACTAACACTACAAAAAATGCATGAAGAAGACTCTCGATAAGAGTAGTTTTCAAAACTTCTTCTCTGTTGAGCTCCTCAGCAATTGCCCTCGTTACCCAAAAAGCTAAAAATTTTAACTTTATTGGAATACAACTATATATAAAAATATTTCGACCGCGGAGTATAGTAGGTATTAATGAAAAATGTTTTGAAACTAAATTTAATTATTGATTGTCACTGAAACTGGCCCTGTGAATCCTGCAATGTTGTATGTTTGTAAACAATAAAGAAATATACATACGTCTTTTTTGTTTAGATTCATATTTTGTATTTTCAACGGCTTCATCAGGCCTATCTTTCAATTCTTCGTACTCTACGTTATCTTCAGGATTAATCGTTGAAACATTATCATTAAAGGTTTCATTTTCATTTTCCTTATTTTGTTGAATATCCTCTGACGATTTTATTTGGTTTTTTTTATTTTTTATATCTTTTGCAGTTGCCATTTCAGTTCATGTATATATGTCAAATTATATATTAATGAAGTTTAAATTTCAGTCATTCTACAGAATACTAGATTTAATAAGATTGCATGGAAATCATAGTAATATAATACTTATATTCCTATACTATTCTATTTATCTTTTACAGGGTATTTTCAAAAAGAATGGCATAAATGCACACTTTTTACAATAAATCGACCGTAGTAAAATGTTCGCCCTTTAGGTGGCACAGCTCCATAAAGTTTCCAAAAAACTATGGAAATGTGGCTGCAATTTGAAAACCAAAAAATGTACAAATGTACAGATACAACTTTTCAACCATTTTTCGAAAATTTCTACCTCTTCTAGGGGACTGACATAAATATCCCCAAGTTATATTAGAAAAAATTTAGTATTAAAAAATACGACGGAGAGAGCTCGATTTATTTTATGCCTTTTATCTTTATCACTTTTTTGCTTTAAAATTGTTTATTTACAAAAATATAAAATTCTTTATTATTTGCAACTTACACAAATACAAATGTGTAAAATCACTAACTCAAAATGAAACTTTCAGACAGTACAAAATTACCTGAAAATTATATAACCTTTTGGAAAATTATTTATCCATTCACATATATAATAAAAATATATATTCCAAACTTCGTCATTGTATCATAATTAGAGATTTTCCTACACACAAACCAGTAAAATTGTCTTTGGCTCATCAAGACTCAAAATCTGATTGAAGTGAAAATGTCAGACAAACGAACAAGTAAAAACAGTACCAGCTTGCAATACCAATAGTGGTGTGAATATAAGTGATAGCAGGAAAAATTAAGAATCGTTATATTAAAAAATCTTAAATTGAGCGTGGTGTGTAGATTGACGAGCCATACTTTAAAAGGCTCTAAATATAATAATTATGGATATTTAATAAAGATTAAAAAAATGAAGTAAATTTTTCCAGTATTGGAAAATTAATTATACTCAATAAGTTTCATTACTTTTTAAGTAAATTTATTAAGTATGCCGTTGTCCTACGTCGTCAACATTAATGTATTTTTTAAATAATTTCCTTACCAATTATTTTAAAGTTTTGTTCCCTGAAATCAGGCAACTCAGAATACAATGTCACGAGCGACCTCTTTTGCTGTAATTAAATACTGTTCAATGAAAGCTGACAATGAAATCCTTTGAGGGGCATGTAGTGCTCAAAGTTTGTGTCATATTTTATACAAATGTTTTGTTTTAAACGTTGTTTTAAGCCATTTTATTATTTTAATTTTTGATTGTTATAAAATCTCATTAGTTTATCATGTGGAAATGTCATAAGTGTCATAAACCCGTTTATTTCGGTAAGTTTTCCTTATTTTATTAACAATAAGTCATTAATGTTTTCTTGTTTTTTTTTTTTTTCATTTATTACATATTCTTGTTTATTTTATGTTTAGAACTCAGAATAGCATGTCTGGTCGAGACAATCAGTATTAGTAGTGGATACAGTTTTGTGAATAAAATTTGTAGCCATGAGTGATTTTAATAAAAATATTAACCAACTTTTGTTGCTTATTTTATAGCTGAAAGAAAGCAGTCATTAGGATACAATTGGCATCCCGAATGTTTAAGATGTGAGGAATGTGGAAAAAGACTGAATCCTGGACAACATGCAGAACATAAAGGTGTACCGTACTGTCATGTGCCTTGCTATGGGGCCTTATTTGGCCCACAGTTGTTTGGTCATGGAACCAGGGTAGAATCTCATAAAAGTTTTGGAGCTTTAAGGGATTCTCCCAAGATTGGTAATGGCCCTGCTTTGCCTAGGTCTCATTTGGAATCAAAAATTAAGGTATGAAAACTTATGATCCTTTTCAGTACCTACATAAAAAGTTACAGATATTTCTTTCACCTGTACCTTGTGAAAAGTGCATTCTTTAAATTACCAATATCTATAATATTTAATAATAGATTTTATTTTGAATTTGGATAATTGCAACATGTTCAGAATGTTAAAGTCGAGGTTAAAGTATACCTACTTACCAATATCTATTTGACATACCTTAATAATTACGTGATACAAAGTATGTAGTATTATTAACTTAATTTTAACAGAATAAAAGATTATGTATCATAAATGCTGTAAGCTAAAAACTAATCACATATTTAATGTAGAATTAAGGTAAACTGTAAACTGTGCATACTGTCGAAGATACATATACACTATCATCATGATTTTTATCATATTCGAAATCACATTCACATAAAAGGGTAATATTGAAACTGAAATATTTGCCTTCTTTCAAAATCCATCCAACCAAATTTTTGGCTTTCACAGGTGCTAGAGCTCTTTAGGTTAGGTTAGTTATGTATCACATAAGAAAAAAGTTGTCGAAGACCCATTTTAAAAAATTTATATAGAGTTCCTAGAATAGGCCCATTTACATGGACAGTTTTTCCTAGAATTTTGAACCGTACACTAATCGCAAACACTAAATATGTGCATCCAAATATTCACTAGCAATCCACACCAGTTGTGAATTTCTGGCTTACATGCCTGGACAACAGGTTCAAACCTGCATTACCTTATCTGTTCTATAATTTGGCCTTGCATTAGGACATTTTTGATTTTAACAATAATTTCCATTAAAATTTTAAAAAATGTCTGATCTAGTGACAATTTAAATTTATCAAATATATACAAGTTTTCCATGTTTATGGGAAATTTAAAGTGATAATTATAAGAAAAATAAAAAACTCGATAGTATGGGCCTACTGTGAGGATACAAAAAATTTAAATAAAGTTTGGGACACGTGGTGTTAAATGAGATGAAGTAAGCTCCATTTTAGTAGTATTGTCTTCGAGATTTGACAGAAACTAATGACATCATCAATTATATTAATTTTTTTCCAGAAACATACCCAAATTTTTTTCCTGTTAAAAAGCTCTCTTTTTTCTAATTCTATTATAATATATAACTCTATTAAGGAAATTTTTCTGTATTACTTCCCTTTTAAAAGTTATAAGCAATATCGTCCTAAAGAGTCTCAAAAGAAATACCACCTAAAAATCACATTAGTGGTGAAAGGATCAAGTAATACAGTTAAAACAGAAGCTTGAACAGAAGGTAATAATAACAATAACTTTCATACTACATACATATTTCAATCTATTCTCTATATGACCTCCTCTCATTTCAAGCCACATATTCAATCTTTGCCTGATTTCTTTGTGGGCTGCGTTTATTAACATTTCGCTATTTTACTCATTATACACGTTTGTGATTTTTTCAAATGTTTAATATCTCGAGAAGGGTTTTGTAAACCTTATTTTTTAAATCCTCCCATAAAAAAAATCAAGGAGTGTTAGATCTGGTGACTCCAGACCACTGAACAGGTCCATTAAGCCCAATCCATTTTTCTGGGAAAATGTTATCTAAATATTACTACACAATTCTGGCCTTGTGGGGTGGAGCCCCTTCGTGCTGAAACCATAGGTTTCTCCTTAGCTGCAAAGGCACATTCTCCAGAAGTGCGGGAAGTTTTTCTTGTAGGAAATTTCGATAACTCATGCTGTTCAATGTATGTTCATAAAAATAAAGCCCAATTAAATACTTATCCATGATGCCGCACCATACATTTACTCCAAAATGGCCTTTTGGACTGGATTTACAATGTGGGGATTTTCAATGGACCAGTAGTGTTCATTGCGCCTGTTTGTCAAACTATTACTGGCAAACCGACTTTCGTCCATCCAAAGATCATGCCAAAAAAAAAGGTTCTAATCAACAGTTTCTATATTTACTACAATTTGAGCTATAAAATTAAGTCTGTTTTCATTATGACGCTCAGGCAAATACTCCAAATTGTGAATTTTGTAGTCATGAAACCCATTGGTCTTTGAAATTTGTTGAATGGCTGATTTATCCAAATTCAATTCCCGGCTAGCCTGCCGTGTAGAATTTCGTGGATTTTGTTTAAAATACTGTAACAGTCTAGCTGTATTAACATTGTTTCTTATCCTTCGGTCAATTATTTGATTTTTCCGAACAGAAAAAGCATCTTCATTTCGTCGCAAGGTCGCCTCCAATCTTGTAAATGTTCTATGATCAGGAATGAGGCACTCTCAATATCTTTCTCAATATAACTCTACAGCTCTTCTTCAATTTTTTTTGTGATTCGCCATAAATTAGCAACAAATCAACTTTTTCTGAATGAGAAAACTTTTTGTAAGCACAAAAGTTAAGTATACGTTTGATGTTCGTATTGAGTAATGACAAGTATTTTCTGATATTTATGCACTTTAAACAACGAACATTCAATTATTTTCCAATTACTACTTGATCCTTCCACCGCTAATATGATTTTTAGGTGGTATTTCTTTTGAGCCTCTTTAGGACGATATTGCTTATAACTTTTAAACGAGAAATAATACAGAAAAATTTCTCTATTAAAAGTTTATTAGAAAAAAGAGAGCTTTTTTAACAGGAACAAAATTTGGCTGTTTCTGAAAAAATATAATTGATGACATCATTAGTTGTTTCTGTCAAATTCCAAAGATAATACTTTGGATTGAAAATTAAGTTTACCTCATCCCATTTAACACCACGTGTCCCAAATTATATTTAAATTTTTTGTTTCCTCACAGGCTCGAGTTTGAGACACCCTGTACACAAGAACTTAGAAAAGTCATGAAATCAAAAAGTAGTTCTATTGAAAAAAACATTCATAAATACCTAATTTATAAAATCTTCAGCATTATTTTCTTAAAGTTCTTTCAAAAGCAGCATATTTTCATAATGATTTATATTTTCACAACATTTTTTGCTCATGTTTTATATTTTCATTATTATTATTTTTTGTATTGATGTAAACATATATGAAACAAGTTATTGGGTTTATTTTTTCTTGTCATTTCAAACTAACTGGCATGACATACATAAGTATCGTTTACTAATTAGGTACTACAGATGTGTTTGTCACATCATATGGATTTGATGAAAATTCCACATGCCATTTCAAAACTATATTTTGCTTTCACTTGGATACTTGGCAATGACACTCCACACCTACAGTCCTAGCATGCAAACTTGGATTATTATTATTTCTTGTACCAGAAGTGTTTGCTTCAACACCTAGCTCCAGCGCAATGTGCCTGTAGACCGGTCTATTGACCAAATACTATAACCAGTTGGCCCCAAATAGCGATTTGGAAAAAAAATGTCATTTTGTGTTTGACATTTTTAATATTTCACTGCATATTTAACTATTATCGTATTTTATTTTTATTTTTGTGCAATTTATATATAACTTAAAATTAAATTGGTTTCAGTACTGTAGATTACGATATACAAATGTAAATTTCTTTACTGGTAAAATATATCTTATAATTTTCAATTAGTCCCTGGGTGCTGTTAGAAGGAACCTAATGTAAATATTTTAGTCCCTTTTTAAGTCTGGATGGATAGATTTCAGAATAATGTATCAGCGGCATTTGCACTATTTGTAACACAAATCTTTGTTATAAAATATCGACATATTTTGTGGTTGTGGGTATAAAAATATTCATTTAATATGCTAATGTGAAAAGTACACTGATATCTGTAAGTAAAAACTTATTATCAACTATAACTCTATACAAAAAAATGTTCATTTGTTTATTAATTAAAAATTCCTCATATCTTTGAAGTCGGTAAATTTTGAAAACTTGATTCCATTAAATACTTCTTAATTTGTTAGGAATAAAACAGCACACACAAGTGGTAGTAATGGAATATTAACATCAAATTGTTTTAGAATATATCTCTAATATTGCTGTATTTAAATAATTGAAAGTCATACTTATGTGAATAATTAAATAGAAAATTATGTTTATTTGTAGATTTGATGTAGACAAAAATACAGAACAAAACTACCATACTTCAAGTGTAAGCTTACTCATCTATTCAATCTAATCAATCAATCTAATCAATCAGTCAATCTAATCAATTTAAATCAAGTTATAGGTCAAGTTACTTTGGTAGAATTTTACTTCCTTAGAATGTTACAGGCCTTTAAGGAACTGTTTTTTATTTATTTTTTTACATTAACTTACATTTTAAGATATTTAAACTTATCTAGGGATAGGTGTGTTTTTGGGGTAGCTAACTGTGAACATAGCCTTATTTTTTTTACTTAGACATACTGTTTCATACTTGCAGAAATCTACCCGCTTTCTGTGGCAATCAACGATTCGTTAAAGAGAAAAAAAGATTTCAAAGACTTTTATTTTCTTGTCAGTGCAATTACACTATTTGGACGTGCAATGTAAAATTCTGTGTATCGATAAAATACATACATGAAAAAAAAAAACAACTTATCATGGGTTCTGTTACTGCTCTCCACCACTTGTTTCTTACATTCTTCCACCTGAGGGATATTTTGAGAAATTGGAATATTCCTCGATAAATTATAGGAAAGCTTGAATACTCTGCATTTCATGCTTCTCTGATCAAATCAACTTGCATGGGCAGGTCTCCATTTAACATTGACACTTGTGTCCTCTTCTTCATGATCCTCCAAATCTTTAGTAGTATAGCAACACACAATGTGATATAAACATTGAACATGACGCTTTGGTTGCCCTCTGACTCTGTACTTTCTCACATTCTGTACTTTCTCACCAGTACTGTGCGCTCATCTTTACCTGGGAAAACCTCTGTCGCACATTCAATGAGCCAGTTCATACCTTTATGATTGTCACTCCCAATAACTACTAAATCTCCAACCACAACCTGTTGGTTATCACATAAAAACATCTGATCACATAAAAACATCAATGGACATATCGGGATTGAATCTTTTGGGTCTTTGAAAAAAAAAGTTAAGAAAAAAGAAGTTAAAAGTCTCGTGTTCACCATGGCCGCAAACTCTTATATGACGATTTGTAAGTCATAGTCTAAGCAATTACAGAGCCTTCATAAATGATTACAAGCCACGTGATTGCCGAGCTTAGGCAACCAACAATTCACGGCTGGTACTGTTAACTGAAAATCTCTAAATCTTAGCGTTACCAATATTAATGATTCATTAACAATGAACAATGACTAACCGTTACATCTACACTCAAGGTAATGCGATCGCTGATATAATTGCCAAAGTGAAGGAAATAAAATTACTGTTCGAGTTTGACCCAAACTGTGTTTTTTTCTTCTTATTTTTGACGAGAGTGCCAGTGACAATAATCTGTCAAATTTTTGTAGACAAGCTCCGTCATTGTACATTTTGTAATATGTATGTCGGCATCACCCTTGTAACCGCTTATGAATTCGTAGCCACTCGAAGAACTGTCGCCGTCTATGGAATGTTGAGGGCTTGTTTTTGTTTATGTTACAGAAATATTACAGTAGCAAATTGTTATCTCTTCAGGGTTAAGTTTTGGCCTGTGTGTGAAAGACCATCATTATCTAACTTTTGTAAACACTTCCTTATATGGTCATGTTTGGTAAAAAGTAAACTGATAGGGTAGAGGAATGCACTGGGTAACGCCCCTGTGAAAGGAACAAAACTGAAAGCCCGAGAAGCAACGGCAACATTCAATTGATAAAACAACCGTAGCCGTGTGACTTTTATTATTATTATTATTAGTATTATTACTGTTATTATTGTTTTGATAGAAAAGTAGTGAATAGGTTGCTAGGGCTGACAGTGGCGGACCGTTAGTTCCTATTTTATAACTTGTATAACAGCTCCCGTACTTTAGTGTTCGAGCTTGTAATAAATAGTGTCACGTCACCCGTTTATTATTTCGATGGAGACAATGGAGCAAACTAATTCCCATGTCCCCCCGTGTCTCCGACATGTATATTTAGTTGTTGATGTACTAAACAGGCATCGAAAAATAAAATAAAAAATTATTACGAGCAGTATAGTATAGTAGTATAGGCATACAAAGGTCCAGAACCAGCACCAGAAGATTCCAACGGATATGCTGTAAGCAATACAAGTTGCAACAGTTTGAAACAAAATTACTAGTCACGTGACTTGTAATCATTTATGAAAGCTCTGTATAACCCAAATTTTTCTCTACAATATTTTCAACAACAATCTGGTTAGTAACTGCCAAAATCTTCCTCACCACAACATTATTGCATCTCCCACCATTTGGAAAAGGGATAATACTTCAGGAAGTCATTCTTGTGAGATAATGCACTCTTAGTAGAAGGCATTTCTTATGTCTCATACACTCCCACCTTCTCAATTGTGTTACAGTGTCTTTAGAATAATCAGTCCCGCCTTCACAACATCTTTTGAGACCCTGATATAATTTTTCAGGGTTCTTAAACATCCTTCACATTTCTTCATGTGAGACATACTTTTATACAACAAAAACAAGCTATTTTCTTTATAAGTATGTGTTTTAAAACAAACTCTGCTGTCATGGGAACTATTACAAAAGGTACAACCCACAGTTTTCTTATGACCTATCTTTGTTACGCGTTGACTGAGAATCCAAGGTCTTCTGTAACCAATGTAAATATGTGCTCACTCTCAACTCCACATTTTCAGGTTTTCGGTGCTGCAGAGACCTGCAAACCATTGTCAAATTTTCAATAACTCGTGAGGTAAGCAAGACTTTATTAAAAAAAATAGAGTGTCATATATATGACATACACATGGAGACAATGGAGATTGCTTATTTCCCAATGTCTCCGAAGCATGTGACTGTGTTTCAAGTAGATTATACAGTTTCGCAGTGTCCCCTTTCTGTTGTGGCATAGGCATTTGTTTATATGTTTATATGTTTCAATAATTTTCGGATGTAAACCTCAGCTTATAAATTTCTACAAATCCACGTTACAAGCTTTTAATTTTTTGGCCATTCTTACTGATGGAAATCAGTTACCTTGTTCTATTTCCAGGAAATATTGATTGGATGATTGATCTTGTCACGATTGTCAATAGATTTATCCTCCTGCACTTTGAATTGCAAATTCTAAATTAGACAATTTTCGCTTACTTGTTGCTATCTCAGAACTTTTACATGCTGATTTTTTTCTTAAAACTTTTCATGTGTCTCTTCTTTACCATTTTAAATGATAACGTAGTGTACTTACCGCTTTTTAATTGTTTGAATATAAAATTTCATTTTTTGTCATTATACTGCATCAGTCAATCCAATAAGAGTGGCTTATTAAGGACATCTGTATTATTTCAAACAATATTTTGACGGTTCAATTAAAGTAAGATATGCTTCAAACTTAGTAAATAATTAATTTAAAAAATGTTTAGCTTTTCTTCAAATGAAAATTGCGATTGCTAGTTTTTGCTGACGAAAACTTAACGAACTGGCAAAGTTTCATTTTGAGTAATTGAATTGTTTCCTCTCAATCAATTTTTGATAGCACCAAAGCAAATACGAAAATCCAACATAAGAAAAGCAAACTGGAAAATATTTCGTTGTGTTGATAGGAGCCTCAGTTAATACGACTACATATTTAAATTTCCCCAAAAAAATGTTCTAATAAAATTTGATTTTAAAAACTTCATCTCCTGTTTTCAATTAAAATGATTGAATATACTAGGGAAAAAGATGTTTGAAAAAATGTACTAAGAGTTTTGCGGCAACTTTGTTGCCCTTACCTTTGAGGGTTTCACTATGTTGGCTCACTCGCTTGCAGCAGGAACTAGCACCCTTGCATCAATTTTATGTATCACTTATATGTACCATATACACATTAGTCCAAATTTGAGATCTCAATTGCATATACTTGCGTACTGTCTTGGTCAAAGCTTTTTCACATACACACACCCTTTTAAAGTTGAATGTCGACTGTTCTCCCCCCTCATCGAGTCTTTTTTCCCACCCTCGGTTAAAGGACAAGGACAACATGAAATTAAATCGCGGAATGCGCGGTGATTTAAATAAAAAATAAATTAAGAGAAAAATGCAAACAATGATAAAGTTCAAAATTAAAAAACGTTAGTCAAATTTTCATCATCAAATTCCCCAGCTTTGTCCTAAAATGACCAATCTTGTATTTCTTAAGGCAAATGAGATCCTTATCGATACCAAAATTGTTTATATAGCCTTTATTAATTTTTTTATATATAAGACTATGTTATTATTTTACATATTTCCCAACTGTCCTAAAAAGCACGGTAGTGTCGGGGATATCAGGAAATGTAGTGTAAAATGCAGAAAAATAATTTTTTGTAAAATTCCTGGAATTTAGAAATTTTAATAAATTTCCTATGAAACAATTGTAGGAAATGGAAATTTCATTTAGTGATTTCAAAGTTTTCATTGAGTCTTATATCTTGAATTTTTGTGAGTGCTGAGCTCTTATAATTTTTCAAATATAATTGTAGGTTTACAACCAATTCTTTGAGGGCAAAAGTGGAGAAATTCGGTGTCGGGAAGTAAATGGGCGTTTCATCCTGGAAGGCTCTTTAAGGATTCATTGGGGCATCCACGGTGTCATTCATTTAAAGGAAAACGATGATCAAAGAACTGTAGTTACTGTAAGAAAGCGAAATTCATATCGTTCTCCTAGTCCGGATTATGACACAGATGATGATATTCAAAACATATCACGTGATACTAGTTACAATGATATTTCTACATGTTCCGACGGTCCTAGTTTAGAAGTAAGTAAATCAGACACAGGAATAGATAGCGGTACCGACTCTGTGGATATAAGCTTAACTGATAGCTCATCGACATCCCCACAAAATACCGTCCCGAAAAGTGTAACATTACCAACAAAATTGGACGTAAAAAATTTGGAATGGGACGAGTTAGATGAGCTTTTACAAGTTGAGAGAAAAATGGACGAATCAGAGAAAATGTATCAAACTATGCCAGTGACACTGCCATCGCAGTCAAGTACTGAAAGTAATAGTGCTTCCACACAAAGTATCAGCAGCGGTTCAAAAACCGAAAGGTATGTAATAACTTCTTAACTTGAAATTTATTTTATATAGCATTTTAAACAATTCCCAAGTCTCATTGATTGCGAATATTAAACAACAGTGACGCAAGTGATGCAATAATGCGAGAGGCATATACCTTTCTTTGTTCTTCCACAAAAATTGTATTTTGTTCTGTACATTGCATCTGTTTTCATTAAAAATATAATCATTTAAAAAAATAATAATTATATAGAAAATATTCAGATCCGCCTGTCATCATATTTTGTTAATGAAGAATAAAATCCATACTGTTTTTTTGGGAAATGATTTCTAAGCTCACATAGATAATTTTCATTTTGAGCAAATTTTGCAAAGTAAAAAGTTTAATAGGGTAGCTTCTGCTTAAAACACGATTAGGGGGAAATATTTTGTTTAATAGTCAACTGATAAATACAAAAAAGTAAGTACCTTATTTTTCACAAAATTTTCAATTTTTAAAAAAGTTACTGCTTTATAAAGTTTAAAAGATAGAACGTTAGCATCACATTAAAATTTAAATAAGTATAACTAACCAAAATTTAATTTTGTAAAAAAAGTGCCAGATTGTATCTACCAGACATTAAGGTCAGAACAGCTTGGTGGTGACCTCATTTAATAATATCATTGTCTACAAACCATTTTTGGCCATATGACAGAATGCATCATTCTATTGGAAAATGGAATTTCTGTCTCAAAAATGTTTTGATGCTGTGGAGAGTAAATTTCTCGATATTTATCTGCATTAAAGGTGGGGTTATTGAACTCTATTCCTCTTATTTCCTTTTCTGACATACACCCTCATGAGACGTCATGAATTTTTAATTGGACTTGTCCCTTTTAAATTGTTTGTTCGAGCTGCCTTTTCATCCGACTCCCAACACCAACGGTTTTTGTTTTTCTTTGATGTAAACACAATCTTCATTTAGCTTTTGACGTGAATAATAATCATTGCCTTTATGGCAACATTCTGTATATCTATTGCATATCTGTTAAAATATTATTTCATACACTTATTTGGAGGTTGTTCTGGAACATGTCATAGTTCTGCGTAAGATTGTTCGAAAATGTCACAAATACTAATAGACACACAAATTCTAAAAATTGAAAATTGTTATTTTCCACACCTTGATTTTTGCAGTAAAAACGTTTCGTCCAAAATTTTGTTGGAAAATTATGCAAAATATTGTAAATGAGAACAGACTGGAACAGATTAACTTGAGCATTGTTGGGAGCTCTGTACTTGAATTTTAATGTTACATAGAAAAAAATAGCATATAATACAAGTTCTAATTTCCTCTTTCTTTATTGAAGCCTATCTGAAAAATTAAAAAATACCACCATGACGGAGGATTCAAGCAAGACACTTGTCGCACCAATTACGAATGGCACTAGTGAAGACAAGCTACCGCTTCTCGCTTCATCGATAAGCCAGGACGATAGCTGGCTTTTAAATAGTAACCATTTGAATAGATCTATGTCGGGTCCAGATTGTCTAGGCAGGATTAGGGATCCACAATCACCCGAATTCGATAGAATCAGTATGACCAGTACAGATATTTGTACCATGTCGGAACAACATGAGGAAGTCGTTTTCCGGAGACCACATAAAGGCTCGACAGCGATAAAACGTAGACCAGGAAAAAGGTTATCTCGTAGCAAAGTTAAAAGGAGGTGTTCCATCAACGGCCATTTCTATGACAGAGAAACTAGTTTTTTCACACCACCACACGGCAGTCAGATGAGCGTTTGGGTAACATCTCTAGTTAATACGGTGGAGGTTATAAATCTCATATTAGAAAAATATAAAGTTGAAAGTGATCCGCAGAATTTCGCATTGTTTGTTGTGAGGGATAATGGGGGTAAGTGAATTTTCATAATTTTTATTTCTTTTATTTTTCGTCAAAATTGCATAAAATATTTGTCCTTTTTTTTAATTCTCATTTATTTTATGTGAAATCAGAAGTAGGTACAACATGTTTGAAATTATCACATCGTAAACTTTCTATGCCTTCATCTCATCTTATTTCACAAATCAGAAGTTGAAGTTCAGGTATCTCACGTAGTACAGCTGTGGACAATAAAATATTTCAAGTGTAAATTAGTGAAATTTTGGTTATTTAATTCAGGCTTCTGACAAACAAGCATTTTTGCTCTGCTCTTATAAGAAGGATTGTAGGAGGCAGGTGCTTTTATTAGTTTCTATATTAATTTAAAAAGTATTAAAATGTAACAAATAACATTCACAGAGAAAATAATCTCTATAATTAAGATTGGTAGACATGAATTAGATGTTTTCTTTAATTTCTCCCAACATTTTCCAATTTTTGAAACTTATATTATTGACAGATGAACTTTGGGGGGAGGGGGGGCGTTTCTACAATTACTGATGTCTAAAAAAAGAAAAGAAAGTTGAGAAAGTTGCAAAAATTTTTAATCTTTATTCATTTATTTTACTAAAAAAAAAAGTTATGCAGTCGAGAAAACTGAAACGGTTTTAGAAACACATGTAAAAATTTTTATTAATTTATTCTGTTTCTTTCATTTTTTTTCGGATCATTTGTGGGGGGGGCTCGTCCCCATCACCCTCACCTTGGATCCGCTCCTGGTTATTATGCAGATAGTAAAAACTATTTTGCTACTACTTCAGTGTTGCTTTTATTATTATTTGTTGAAAAATAATATTAAAATATTCTTATAATGAAAAAGAAGAAACAGTTACAATAAACGTTGGCTTGGAAAAGTGTTGTCTTTGATACACTGACAATACAAAACTAAATAATTTTTCAAAACATATGCTCATTTTCCAAAATAAAAGGATAATCTTCAGCATTTCTCTTATTTTGACCATTACTGAATAAAATCTTCGGGAAAAAATTATTTAAAAAAAAAAATGGGAATTGACTCATTCTCATAAATTTTATTTTTTATCATAGCAATGCTTTTAATTTCAGAACAGAGAAGGCTCAAAGAAGACGAATATCCGCTATTAACTCGCGTACTGTTAGGGCCTCATGAGGATGTTGCTAGAATGTATTTAATGGACAGCCACAGTACACGGGAAGTGAGTAGCGAAGTGGCGCAGTTTTTGAATTTGTCATTAGCTGAATGTCGTGCAATACTTGGACAGTATTATTCACAGGAAGAGCGGGAAGTTGCCAGGATTAAAGACAAGTAAGAATTTTCTTATGCAAATTTATTTGATACAAGACTAACCTGCAGACTATATACAGGGTGATTCAGAACTTATCCAAAAAAAATAGATTTGAATGTACAGGGGACTCTTACAATACAATTTTGTAAAACAAAATCAAAGAGGCTATTCAAAAATGATTTAGGAACACACTTCTGCACAATAAATTAAAACGATATCCATCAACGCCGAGTTCCTATACATCTAAGCCATTTTTGATACTTGAAAAACTAATGTAAACACTATCACAACAATGATAACACTAAAATCGGATTTCAGTATTCGGAATCGCCTGAAGCCATGTAGGCGAATGAAGTTTGAGATGACAGTAGCCCAACGATGTAGAGGTTGAAACTACTACAACTTCAATAATTTTTTTCTCGGAAACTATAAGGATTTTACAAAAATGTTTTATCCAATATTAATTCAATTTTTCATGAAGCATCTATTCCCAAATTTTTTAGGATAACTTGTGAATCACCCTGTATAATAAACAGAAAAAATGCAATAATATAATAAATACAAACATGACCGACCACTATAGATGTGTCACAAGACGTGATCTGTTAGCCTTCAAAATGTACAGTTCGTCGGTTTATTGAAATTTTATTATTAATTTCGATGTATTCTGGTTTATTTATTTCGTATTCTGGCTTATTCCAACATTCCTGTTTATTTCTATTTATTCGCATTTGGCCTTATTCCCTCCTTGTTCCATCATATTCTGAGATATTCCATCATATTCTAAGTTATACCAATGTATTTCCACTATATTCCCATCAAAACTGACACTGATTCTGACTAGTGGATTACCCAAAGATGTGTTGCTTATTGTATCATTTGCTTAGGATCATACGAAATAAACACTATTAGCAAAAATGTACGAAAGTTTACGTTCCATTCAAGACACAGTTCTAATCGACAATATACAAGTTGTGCTGCAGATACCAACGGGACATACACAGAGATGTGACCAACAAAGAGTGACCGCAAAAATCGCTTGTTTTTTCACAATTCGCAGAGAACTAAAGAAAATAGATAAAAATATGTTTTTGGTCTCAAATTACTCGTAAAAAATTAAGATGAGCATAGCTTTTAGCTTTTCGAAAATTTTCAAAAATCACCCCTATTTAGGAGTTGAAAAGATGCCCAAAATGAAGAATTGAATATTACTAATAAATATAAAAACTATTAGCATGTGAATTTTTCTATTGAATGATTCTTGATACAAAGAAAGGTTTATTCTCATGACTGAAATAAGCATGTTGAATTAGAAAATCCACCCTTAAGCGCGCTCAGGAGGTGGAATCATCCCCAAAAATAGAGAATATCAGTTTTTACAAGTAATTTGCAACCAAAAACATATTTTAATGTTTATTTTCCTTTTAATTCTCTGCGAATTGTGAAAAAAACGGATGAAAATCCCAGGTTTTTTGCGGTCACTTTTTGCATCAAGTTTTGCTTTTAACTCAAAAAGAGTTGTGCAGAAACTATTGAAATTATACAGGTCTTTGGGGATGAGTGGATAGGCAAAACACAGATGAAAGGGTGGTACATCGGGCGTTCTGCCCGACATTTGAGCACAATAATAGAAAAATATGGAGCGTATGCGAAACTAGAAAGTGATCTAGTTATTCCAAAAACTTGTGTTTCAGGAATTCTAACCTAGAATTTGGGAATGACTCGAATTTCAGCAATTTTTCTTTCAATGCACGGCTCAAATGCATTAACAGTGATGTTTTCATTCAGTTGAAGGAGCTCATAGTTCACAACATCAAGGTGGTTCCACCAAATACAAAACATGAGCTTTGAACCATGAGTATTCGGCCTTGCCATCGATGTTAATGCATGACCAGGCGACCCCTATGATTTTCTATGCTTAAGATTATGATGGTGTATTCATTTTTCATCGCCAGTGACAATATGATGCAAAAAAACCTTTCTTCACCTCTTCTCTTCACCCTTTTAACATCTCTTGGTTTCAGTTCGTATGGCACTCAATTTCCTTGTTTTTTAATCATACCGAGTGCATTTAAATATTTGGAAACTGTTGTGTAATCAACACTCAACGATTCAACTAATTAATCTTGTGTGTGACATTGAATTTCTCATGTTTGAACTTTTTTGGTTGGCCAGGGCTTTCTTTGTCAACTATACCAAAATCATCACTTTTAAAACATCAAAACCAATACTCACATGTTTTTATCGATTGAGTATGTTCGTTCAGCGCAAGTTTCCAACAGCACTTGATGACTTTCAACAGCACATTTCTTTGAATTAAACAGGAAAAGTAAAACTTCCCGCAAATGGTGTTTTATTGGCTCGTAATTCAACATCTTGACACATAATAAAAAGTAAAGTCTAATAACAGAGTTTTGACATGAATATAGTTACAGAAGTGTCCAATGCGATATAGCATAAGTCACACCATCTATTGCAAATCCCTCAAAATTAATTCACAGTCCTACTAATATACTGGGCCTTGCTTCTTTGCGGTCTTTAGGCCTTTGACCAGACTATTTCTTATATATATGGGAATGACTATCTAGTTTATGTATTCTAATATAAAATTATTGTCTTTTGTAAAAAAGTTACAAGAGTGCAAAACATATACATCTTCTATTTGCTGAATTATAGATTATTTTATTTTTATGTCAAGGAATGAATCTTTTCATAAAAAAAAACTGATTCTAAAATGTGTAGTCCTTTTATTGCTCATTTTTTCCTGTCCAGTGTAACCTGAGGGATTATTTCCTTACTTATCTATCTACCGATATGACCAGTATCAATGGTGTTAACTGACAAAAGAGTTTACTATTATCTTCTCGAAAGGGAGTTTATAATTATCATTACACTTTAATTAATACATGGGAACTTAGAAATGTTGTACGTTCAGAGAATGAATACCAGACACTTACCGTATGTTGCTCATGTACAAGGAAATCCAGTGGTTGGTTGTATAGGGTGACACTTAAGTTGGAAGAACAAGAAAGAAAACCCAGAACGGGTTTTAATAACAATAAAAACAAACCAAACAAAATAACGACACAATGGGCTCGAATAACATTATTAATTAATTTATTGATACGCGACAACGTACCGAGATTCAGGGAATGCTCGATCCATAGCAAAATTTGGAATGACTTTATCCATTATTAAATTAACCCGAGACTCTAAAACTAAGTAGACTGTTCATTGTGGAACCCAAGGAAAAATTGCCTGTTTTTTCGGAGATCTCTCCTGAATTAGACACCTCGCTTCGACACACCTATTTCTTGAGTCCAGACGTTTATGTTGTTATTTTACTGGCGGGAACCCTGAATATTGGGACGCTTTGGCATAACTATGCCATGTTAATTATTATCTAATTGACTGATTTTTACAATTGTCTAAATAATTTTGAGACTAAACTTACAAACAACCTTATACCTTCCTCTTGTGACTCCGCATAGCAATGCGGGACGGATTAGTCAATCTCATTTAATTTATCCTTATAGCTTAGAAAATCCGCCAAAAAAACAGCTATTTGACCTATTATTATTTTCCTGACAACATTCTAACAAATTTAAATATCTTGGAATTCCTGTGTGCTTTCGAATGCATTTCGCGCGTTATTAGAAATATCGATTTTTCTCTTTATACCAGATGCTCAACACATGGCCCCGACGGTTGAAGTGAACTCAAAAAAATATTGCTAAATTTCATGGGGCCTTCTCCGAAGGACGGCCTTGTGGCGACGCTAAACCTACTTGAAGACTCTTAACTTTTCGATAAAATTAGTGTTGACTGAAATATTTTACTTTTTGGCCCATCCGTTCCGAGAACTAACAAATAAATTACTACGCGTCTCGGCTTTTGTTACACCAGTATGTTGCTACACCAATGTGACACATATTGTAGGAATGACCCTTTTGCATGTGTATGTAAATGTAGTTAGTAAATGTTATTTTTTTACAGGTACAGTGAAATGAAAGTAAGACTCACTCATAAAATGATGCAACTAAAAGCTGGTTAATCATCATAAAAATCTATAGATAGATAGCTTCCTAAAATTTCTCTCATCCTTTTTTAATTACATCACTAAATAATTATTACTATTTTAATATGTTTTGTTAATTATTTAAAGCGTGTTTGTTTTAATCTATATATTTTTTCACTCCTTTTTTAAATGCTATTAGTTGTTTTTTTAAGCCGTATATAATACGAACCTTTTAATTATTTTACTAATATTATCGTAGCAGAGTTGTATATTTAGATATTAAATTATGTAAAAAAAAAAATCAAAAATATGTCAATATTAACACTAAATAATGTTTTTGGAAGACTGTTCTTCGTTAATTCTATATTACTTAATAAATATTTGTAATTATTTAAAATTTCATTTTATTTCCTGTAACATTACCTTCTTTATTATGTAACGGTTTAGACAAATCTAAATAAATAGTTACGTGTGATAAATTAACAGGATGTTTCACATTGTTCAAGTCTTTTTAGTTTTTCTGTTTATTTTAATATTTTTTCAGGTGAAACAAAATTAAAAATTAAATAAACCCTTGTGCCAAAAAGATTGATCAAGAAGTGTTAAGTATTTATGAAACTATTTTTGCCTAACTAAAAATCTTGTTAAAAAACCAGACAAATGAAATTTACGCAAATCTATGGGTGGTCCCAAATTTCCTTCTGATATTTTCAGGACCATTAGAAATAAGAAATCTCGTAGCTAGAAATTAAAATGTGACAATTAGTATTATTCGTTTAGTTAGTTTAGTTTCCCTTTACTTGGACAATTTGCCATCTGTAAGAAAATTACCCAAATAAATCCTTGCACCAAAACACAAAGTTTGTTTTTAACAAACTATCGTCTAACTACACATGCTTCTGCCCGAATGTGACTGGATTGCTAAATGTTCCGTTTTGCATAAGCCCGAGTCACGCTGGGGCATAAAGTAATCCGTGTGGTTTTTGCTTTACTTCCCCGAATTAGACTTGAGATTCATTATAAAAGCAGGTTTATACACAAAATTTTCTACATTGAAAGCTTTGAAGGTTGTACTATACAGAGTGTTCCTAAATATCATGTATACAGGGCCGGCGTAAGGGGTGAAACAGCGAAGCAGATGTTTCAGGCGGCATTTTAAGACTTGATTATTAACTTTTTAAAATTTTAGAAATTGAAAATTGCACAAAAATCTGAATAAAACATTTTTTGACCCCGTGCTTTGTGCTTTTATTAATTATTTAGAAATCTACGAGTTGAGCGAAAATTTCCCTAACATCGTAGTATCTTTAAGGATTTTGTTAACCATTCCTGTGTCTTTGGCCAGTGGAGAACGTTCTTTTTCAAAATTAAAAATATAAAAAATTATTTACGATCCATCATAGTGCAAGAACGGTTAACAGACTCAGCTATCGAGAAAGATATAACAAATAATTTGGTTTACGCTGAAGACTTTGTTAATGAAAAATATAGAAAAGTTGATATGTGATATGTGTAAAGATCCCGTTTTGATATTATTTAGTTTCTTTTTTGTTTTAAATATTTTTTATTTTTGGTTTTATTGGAATATCTGTTTTATTTTTTATAAGATGTTTCTTATAATTTCTGTTTGTTTTTTTGCTAAAATGTTTTTTTATTTATTTTTGTATATTTTTTATAACTTTTTATTAATAAATTTGTTATTTGTTCCAACGGGCGGCAAGCAAATATTTGCTTCAGGTGCCAAATACGCTGGCGCCGGCCCTGCATGTATATAAGGGAGGGAGTAATTCTTTGGCCTATTTCATGACTAAAAATTCATATAAACATAGGTCCGCAAACGCCTCGTTACCGAAATTTTAAGATTTTTTTAGTTTTTTCTCTATAGCTCCTACAGTTTTTGAGATATTTTTCTCAAATTTGGAATATAGGTTACGCTGTAGGGCTTACATCATTGGCCGTACCAAATGGTCGTGATATTCTACAGACCATTTTAAGAATTTCAATTTCATCCAACGAATTACACAGAATTGTTTTTTATTTTTATTCTCGATAACGGTCGCATAAAACATAAGAGACCAAAAAGTTTCTCAACAAAACATAAAATTCAGTTTTGATTTTAGAATCTACCAGTGGCGCACAACAGTCTGTAGAATATCACGACCATTTGGCATGCCGAATGATGTAAGCCCTACAGCGTTACCTATATTCCAAATTTGAGCTAAATATCTCAAAAACTGTATTAGTTATAGAGAAAAAACTAAAAAAATCTTAAAATTTCAACACCCTGTAGATAGGTAACGAAATAAGCCAAAGAATTACCTCCTCCCTTATGTACATGATATATAGTACACCTGTAACACCCTGTATATTCATAGATGTCTCTCACTATTAAAATACCTCTTGATTCTCATGTGAGCACTGGTTACATGTTTATGCGAATTGCGACTTGCGCAAACTGTTTTCGGCAGATTACATTTTTATTTTTTTTATTTTCAAAGTTGGAGATAAAAATTAGATGGGAGGGGTGTGAAAATCTACTCCTACAGATAACAGCGTTTAATTTTTGTCATAAGTTGAATCAGAATAATATTTATTTCAATTTTTGATATTCTGGGCCACTGGCAATCAAAATTTAAAAAGTGGTAATGAAAAATCTGTCAAATATATATTGCTATGATTGAGAACATTCCATTTTTGTCATTAAAAACACAAAAAAATATCGAATTAATTTTTGACCAACATCACTGGAATTCAAAATTTAAAAAGTGACATGGAAACTTTGTTAAATACACAGGGTGGGCCATTAGTATGAGAAAGTAAAATAACTCCCTTGTTGCTCATAATAAGAAAAAAAGTTTACATAAAAGTTGTACAGAATCAAGAAACTACAGAATTAATTTGAAACATACAGAGTGATGAATAAAAACGGGACACGCCAAATATTACATTTTCTAGATGGAACACCCTGTATATTTTTAAACATTTCTGAATAAATTCTATATATGGCAATATAAACAGTTTATGATTTTAATACAGGGTTGCCAAGTTATGTAAAAAATTATTGGAATTTTGGAAAAAATATGACCTCGAAGAAGTATTAACTTTCACAGGGTTGCCACTGACCTGGAATACCTGGAAAACCTGGAATTGTCAGGGAATTTAGAAATTACAAAAAAGTCAGGGAATAATCAGGGAATTTTGTAGAGTTATGGTAAAAGTCAGGGATTTTGACTAAGGTCAGGGAAATTCAATAAAGCCAGGAAAAATCAATGAAATCATATTGAATATAGCATCAAAACTTGCAGAAAATTTGCTTGCATACCGGACGTTTTATTCTGAACAGATTTTTCTGCTTGGGTTTATTCGAATACGCCCTACGTGCGTTCTGAACGTGGTAACTATCGTATATGTTCCGTGGTGGTAGCCACGTGAACGCGCTATTTCATTTACTTCTGTTTTTTGTTCTGTTGTGCCCCTTCTAAACGTGTTCTCTGAACTTAATCTAACTAATTTTCACATAGACACGTAGACGGCGCAGATCTGTTTCTCTTCTATTAAATAGAAGAAGAAAATAGAAGAAAATCACTTAAAAACATGGAAAATAATTTTCCATGTTTTTAAGTGATTTTA
Organism: Anoplophora glabripennis; assembly: GCF_000390285.2. Lineage (NCBI taxonomy): Eukaryota > Metazoa > Arthropoda > Insecta > Coleoptera > Cerambycidae > Anoplophora > Anoplophora glabripennis. Next base: position 304,676 of record NW_019416690.1, on the reverse strand, counting down.
AGTGAAAATAATTTTCCATGTTTTTAAGTGATTTTTACTTTGTGGACGTAGACGTAAACCGGCGCTATTGAAAACATGAGCAAGAAGAAACCAGTTTTTAATGCAGATTGGGAAGATTCCAATATAAATCCCGAATTTGCGCAGTTTATTAGATCTGTAAAAGGCAATCCATTTCAAGCACATTGTTTAATATGTATTTTTGTTATTTTATGTGTTATTTTTTTAATAAAGTTTATTTTTTATTTTACAAATTGTTAATTACATTATTTTAATATTTTCCTATAACTACTGATAGCAATCCTGGAAAATAATGTGCTTGATCATGGAAAACCTGGAAAAGTCAGGGAATTTCAAATAAAAACTTTAGTGGCAACCCTGTTTCAGCTACTAACACTTAGAACAAAATAATTAGACAAAGTTATAGGCAAATGTGAGACAAAGGCTCCTATATTAGCTAATATCGATATTTTATACAGGGTATTTTTTATAATACGATCATTTTTAGAAAGTTTAAACTTGATTTTCTAAAATTTTTGAAAATGGAACACCCTGTATTTTATTGTTCTATTATATTCACCTATCGGTCCACTTCAACTTTTATTAAGCATGTCCTATATCTAAAATTAAGATATAACAACATTTCTGAAAAATCTTAATTTTTATTATTTTATAGAATACCACAAATAAATATTAACTAATAAAATTAACTCAAAAAAGAATGATAAATTATGAACTGACAAGTTGACACAATGTGATAGTTTTTTCCAAAGCCATTTTGTGCGACCGAAAATAATAAAAATTAGGTTTTTCCAGAAATGTTGCTACATCTTAAAAACTAACAACTTTAGGTGTAGAACATACTTCATAAAAGTTGAAGTAGACCGATATGTGAATAAAATAGAACAATAAAATACAGGGTGTCCCATTTGAAAAATTTTAGAAAATCAAGATTGAACTTTCTTAAAATGATTGTATTATAAAAAATGCTCTGTATAAAATATCGATATTAACTAATATAGGAGTCTTTGCCTGACATTTGACTATATCTCTGTCAAATATTTTTACTCCAAGTGTTAATAGTTAAAAGTTAATACAACTTCTTCGAAGTCATGTTTTTTCCAAAATTCGATGAATTTTCTACATAACTTGGCAATCCTGCACTAAAATGTTAAACTGTTTATGCCATACATAGAATTTTCTCAAAAATTCATATCATTAAAAATATACAGTGTGTTCCATTTAAAAAATGTAATATTTGGGATGTCCCGTTTATACTCATTTTACTTATATAAACTTTTTTCTGTAATATGAATAACAAGGGAATTGTTTTTCTTTCTCACACTAATGGCCCACCCGGTATATTGTTATGAATGAGAACATTCCATTTTTGTAATAAAAAAAGTACCAGTACTCGAAGATTTGCCACAAAATCTTAAGTGTTATGTTATAAAAATTAGGTGGGTAACCAGATTATTTATTTATGTATATTTTATTTATCATTATTGATTATTGCATTCTATTAGATTACTTGTTTAATACTATTTCATAGTTTATCTTATTTAAAAAAATTAAACTTTAGTTTCTGTGGGACGGGAGAGCTCGTGACGAACACCCACTCAACAAAATTAACGTGCCAAACCTCATGGCGAGATTTGACAACATTGCACAGCCCCGACCCAATGGTGCATGTTCTGTGACTAAAGTGGTGTAATTTAAAGTTGCACTAGTTTGTCTAGCGGCAATATAAGAAAATTACGAAAAAAGGATTAAAAAAAATTAAGTTTTCACAACAGAATTTGAAAAAATAAATTGTTGATACATGTTTCTAAAGGTCAAAGGAAGCCTCTGTAACAATTTGACCCCCACTCAAAGTTACACCCTGTATGTGCAATAAGGGGTTAACTAAGTGAAGTATGTTATATGGTGATGTTTGATTTCATACTAATTTCTTAAAAGTGAAAGATGGAGTGGGAGTAGCGCATATTTACTATGCAGTTCGAGCTATGTTTAGTCCGAGTATAAGCAAATAGTAGCTATTCATGGCTTTTTTTCTTATTAAACATAATTTATTCAGGTCTGGTGTAAAATGTTGTTACTTACATATTGCTTCCTGTGTGTTTTTTAAAAGATTGTAAATGTTTAAATTGATTGTAAGACAGACTAACATAACGCTACTGTTATCTATTAAAAAATCAATGATGCGAGAAATACAAAAACTTTAATGGAAAAGTAATTGAAAAGTTTATTTCGGACAAAAGCAGAAGAATGAACTTTCACTATAAAAATTAATATTGAACATATTTTTCCTATATTTCAATAGTACTTTAAATAAAACTGCCCAATTATATTTAATTCTTTTTTTTTCAATACTTTGTACCTAATTTTTTTTGCCCTCCTTGGTATGGAAGTCAAGCCACTGCTTTTGCTGGACTGGTTTGTCTAATTAATTTTTAACAGGTGATGAAATATCAAAATAAATGAAAATAAAATTGCTCTAAATGTTAAATATAAAAAAAAATAAAAAATATAAATAAGATGCTAGAATTTAAGGTGAGTAAGAAATTTCTAATGCAAAATTAATCTTATATATAGGGTGTACTCCGAAGCGTCCTAGATACTTCATATATGAATTCTATGACTAATTTTAAGCAAAAATGATTCTATTAACTTTTCCCTAATTCCAAATGGTTCTTGAAATCTCGGGGTTTGAAGTTGCCAGGTTGTATGGGTAGTTGCCAAAGAGTACATTACATTGTTATTCCGACTAGAGGACTTAAAATCAAATGCCATATGAATCTTGTCACTGAGTTGGTCCCTGCCATTAGGTTTTACCATTGAATAAGTGTCTTCACATATCCCCATGTGAAAAAGTCCAATCCGGAAATCGCGGTGGCCGAGCAATAGGACCACCACGACCTATCCATCGATTTGGATACTTTTTATTGAGGAAATTAGTGACACCTCTTCCATAATGGGACGGGACACCATCATGTAAAAAGAACATCGTCTTTCTGATTTGAAGAGGAATGTCCTGAAGTAGTAGAGGTAGATCGTTCTCCAAAAAGCTCAGTACATCTCGCTGTTCAAATTTCCGTCGAAGAAATATGGTCTGAAAACATCTAAATTCATTTTCAACAAGCTCAAGCACTTCTGCAGCATTTTTTCAACGCATAACTTCTCTTTCACAATTCGGTTTAAGGAACGCACCTGTTAATCGAAGAGTTGTGAAGGTTCTATTGAGCGTTGATACTCCCTAAGGCAATGGTACTACCATTGCAATATCCATACATGAAAATCATGTCCACGTATTCTTCATTTAAATGAATTAAAACACAAATGACGCAAAAAATAAAAAAGAACCAACTGGCAATCAACAATTTTTTTCTAATCCCAGCCAAGTTGCTAATTATTAAATTACCTAGCACTTTAGTCGCACCAATGTAATTGACTCTTTAGCAACTACCCTGGCAAACCCCGATATTTCAAGAACCGTTGGGAATTTTGGAGAAGTAAATAGAATCAGTTTTGCTTAAAATTAGACAGAATTCATATTAGTCCACACAGTATCTGTTTTAAAAAGCCATATTTGGGTGACTCGTATATCCACGGAGATTTTTTGCTTTTTGGCTTTCAAATATCACTAGAAATGAAAATTTTTCTATGCGCATAAAAAAAAACGTGGGCTTAAATTTTGGCAGCACAATATGTTAAAAAAAAATCGAAAAATGTATTTTTCTTCCTATTTAATTATGTATCTTTTCAAGAGTTGATTTTAGGCGAAAATGGAAGAGGAAAAAAATGTTTGTAATTAAATTTTTTACAAAACATGAATAGTTACAAATCGAATGAATCATGATTATTATGGTAAAAATCGAAACAATCGCAAAAATGGAGTTAAAAAACAATACTTCTTAGGGAATTTTTTTGGGGTATTTAAATTGGGTATAGGACCTTTATACTTGGTGCAAGAAAACTTCATATTATGTAGAATCTTCAGACCAAATTTCATCAAAATCGGTTCGATAGATTTTGCATAATAATTTTGCAATCCAAATTGTGAAAAAAATTTGCAAATTTTCAAAATTTTGCACAGCAAAAACCAAGGCCCTTAGATACTTGAAAATTTAATAACATATAGAAGGGCTCTCAAGCTTTCAAACTTTTTTTGAAAAATTCGAATCCGTCAATTAGGAGAGCTCTGGCGCTTGTTTAAACATTGGTCGAATTTTTGTACTTATAAACAATTAGAACTTTGTGAATATTCAATCAAATCAAATTTTTTAAACCAGGTTTCAAAATTTCTTGGAAAGACGCTTCTTTAAAAAAAAACAGATCGATTGATCAATTAGTTACGTAGTTATAGCCGATCAAAGTTAACCGTCATTTATACTAAATGTACTAGGACATCCGGCCAAATTTTTCGAAAAATACCTTATGTATTCCGAGTACTTACCAGGTCTAAGATTACAATACTTTTCTTCATTGGGAACCTACGTTAAAACGTGTTTAATAGCTATTTATGATATACGTGTTAAAAGTAAGATTTTATTTTGTGAGTGAAGATGATTAAAAAACGAGCGTAGCGAGTTTTTTAACTTCACGAACAAAATAAAATCACTTTTAACACGTATATCATACACTATTTTTCCTACAAAACTGTTAAAAGTTTTGTAGAAAAAGTTATTTATGCAAGCGAGAAATTCAAGAAAATCGTACGGGTGGTGGTGGTGGGGGAAGCAGAGAGCGCGGCCGCTTCGGCTTGCTCGAAATTGAATCGGCGCCGGCGAGTTCAAAACCGCAATGCGCTTAAAAATTTTTAATTTTAGAGGTCCGATTTTGATGTTTTTTTTATTTTAGCGTATTTTCAAATGCCTATCGTTAATAATTATTGGTCTTTCAACAGTCCGATAATTATTTATCTTTAAACTTCCTTTACTTATCAACTTTATTTTTCTATTGTATCAAAGGTAAGTGCATAAACTTATATAATGTTTATCAAAGATCAAAAACAAATTTATTTAAATATTCTGAAATTGTTTAAACAACAATTATTTTCAAAATATGAAGAAAATTAGTAATATAATGAGTTAATTTTCATTTGCTTATATTTTAAACAATAAATAATATTTGAATTATACTTTAATCACAAATTAATATTAAAAAAAGAATCTTTCTTTCATTTCAATATATTATTTCGTATTCGAAAAATACGACCTTGAAAAAAATAGATACACGTATATATCGTTAGGAAGAGAATCTCTACAACCTGTATATTCAGTGCTATTTTTTAAAACCTGACAGGCCAATTTTTTTATTTGAAGTAATAGTCTAGTACTTCCAAATGCAAAGTTGTAGGAAATAACTTGATTAAGGAAAAATTTACAAACAATTTTTTCCGGTGTTGCCATTTAAAAAAATTCGTTTTAGTAGCTACTGCAGAAATCTGGCAGCACCGGAAAGAATTATTTGTAAATTTTTCTTATTTTTTTTAAAAGGCGTCTTTCCAAGAACTTTTAAAACCTGGTTTAAAAAAATTGATTTGATTGAATATTTACAAAGTTATTCTAATTGTTTATAAGTACAAAAATTCGACCAATGTTTAAACAAGCGCCAGAGTTCTCCTAATTAACGGATTCGAATGTTTCAAAAAAAGTTTGAAAGCTTGAGAGCCCTTCTATATGTGATTAAATTTTCAAGTATCTAAGGGCCTTGGTTTTTGCTATGCAAAATTTTGAAAATTTGCAATTTTTTTTCAAAATCTGGATTGCAAAATTATTATGCAAAATCTATCGAACCGATTTTGATGAAATTTGGTGTGAAGATTCTACATAACATGAAGTTTTCTTGAGCCAAGTATAAAGGTCCTATACCCAATTTAAATACCCCAAAAAAAAATCCCTAAAAAGTATTGTTTTTTAACCCCAGTTTTGCGATTTTTTCGATTTTTACCATAATAATCATGATTCATTCGTTTGTAACTAGTCATGTTTTGTAAAAAAATTAATTACAAACATTTTTTTCCTGTTCCATTTTCGCCTAAAATCAACTCTTGAAAAGATACATAATTAAATAGGAAGAAAAATTTGACATTTTTCGAATTTTTTTAACATATTGTGCTGCCAAAAGTTAAGCCCATATTTTTTTTATGCGCATAGAAAAATTTTCATTTCTAGTGATATTTGAAAGCCAAAAAGTCAAAAATCTCCGTGGATATACGATTCACCCAAACCAAAACAGATACGCCTAGTCTATATACGAAATATCTGAAATACCCCGGCGCCCAGCGGCCACCCTGTATAAACACGAAGCAGTAGATACAACATTACATCATTTAAGTTAGGAAAGAAATATCCAAAAATGCACCAATTTAACGTAAATAATATTGAAATTTCATTGCTGTAAAATTTAGTGGATACTTAATGTAGATTTTTGTTTCATTTTCCAAATAATAAGTCATACAGCACAACATATTTTAAACTGACAAAAAGATATGTGACAAATTTTTTAATATATTTTGATTTTATTTCAGCTAAATGTTATGCTCAGGAATTTGTTACAAATAAGAAATTATAATTTATTTAAATATTTTTATTTATGACATTCACAATAATTTTATTTCTAAGAACTTTTATATAAAGTTATGTGCAATGGTAGGTAATTAAACTTTTCAGCATTTTAGTAAACACTTCTTTGCAACTATATTTTTTCAAGAAACAGCAAATAATCACTCAAACAGTGCTTAAATTTTAAACACACGTTACTTTGTAAATTTTAATATTTCCTTTAATTATTGTAAAATGACTTAAGTGCTTGTGTACCGATACTTCCTTAATTATTAAAAAAATCGGAACAAATAAACAAAAGAAATATATTACAAGCGACATTTATTATTTCTGTTCAGTGAATTTTTACCAACGAATGCAAGTATTTCGAGAAGCATAGGCGTCATCGAAGGTCCAAGTATCAGATAAATTTTTATTTATTTCTAACATCATATTGAAATATGTCAAACTGTAATTTAGCAGAAAGCAATTAGTCCAGAAGGTATCTGTTTCAGAGTCCATATTTGGGTGAATCGTATATCCACGGAGATTTTTGGCTTTTTGGCTTCAAATATCACTAGAAATGAAAACTTTTCTATGCGCATAAAAAAAACGTGGGCTTAACTTTTAGCGGCACAATATGTTAAAAAAAAATCGGAAAATGTCATATTTTTCTTCCTATTTAATTATGTATCTTTTCAAGAGTTGATTTTAGGCGAAAATGGAAGAGGAAAAAAATGTTTATAATTAAACTTTACAAAATATGACTATAGTTACAAATCGAACGTATCATGATTATTATTGTAAAAATCGAAAAACTAGGTTGCCAATGAAGAAAAGTATTGCAAACTTAGACCTGGTAAGAACTCGGAATACCAAAGGTATTTTTCGAAAAATTAGCCCGGATGTCCCAGTACATTTAGTGTAAATGGCGGTTAACTTTGATCGGCTATAACTACGTAACTAATTGACCAACCGATCTGTCTTTTTTTTTTAAAGAAGCGTCTTTCCAATAACTTTTAAAACCAGCTTTAAAAAATTTGATTTGATTGAATGTTCACAAAGTTATTCTAATTGTTTATAAGTACAAAAATTCGACCAATGTTTAAATAAGCGCCTGAACTCTCCTAATTAACGGATTCGAATTTTTCAAAAAGCGTTTGAAAGCTAGAGAGCCCTTCTATATGTGATTAAATTTTCAAATATCTAAGGGCCTTGGTTTTTGCTGTGCAAAATTTTGAAAATTTGCATTTTTTTTTCAAAATCTGGATTGCATAATTATTATGCAAAATCTATCTAACCGATTTTGATGAAATTTGGTGTGATGATTCTACATAACATGAACTTTTTTTAAGCCAAGTATGAAAGTTCTATACCCAACTTAAAGACCCCAAATAAATTCCCTAAAAAATAATGTTTTTAACCCAATTTTTGGCGGTTTTTTCGATTTTTACAATAATAATCATGATTCATTCGATTTGTAACTAGTCATATTTTGTAAAATTTAATTATAAACTTTTTCCTCTTCCATTTTCGCCTAAAATCAACTCTTGAAAAGCTGCATAATTAAATAGGAAGAAAAATATGACATTTTTCGCATTTTTTAAACATATTGTGCCGCCAAAAGTTAAGCCCTCGTTTTTTTATGCGCATAGAAAAATTTTCATTCCTAGTGATATTTGAAAGCCAAAAAGCCAAAAATCTCCATGGATATACGTTTCACCCAAGCCAAAATAGATACCGCCTAGTCTAAATCTACATTTTTTGTAGGATGGTGTCAAAAACGGGAAATATATTTTTTTCTGCAACCACATCCATCAAATGCACACAACAAATAGTGAAGTTCCTGTAAAAATTTTAATCACACATCACATACACACACATAGTTTAACTAGTAGTGATTTATTTACCTGTGATCCCCCTTAATCTCAGTTGTTCTGAATGATAAAGTGGCTCATTTTGCTTTAAGATTTTACCTTAAAGTGGATTTCATTTATTCATTAAAATTGTGTTAGTTGATGTGTCAGGTAAATAAAACATTGACATTGCTAATATATGAGCGTTATTAGAGAAGATTGAATTGAATGATTACAACCAGATATGTTGCCATGAACGAAAACACCGAAGCTAACAAATGTTGATTCACGGTAAAGAATCCAGCCGCTGACATCTTAGGAGGAAGCTGTTCCACGTGATGGGCCAATTCGAATAGTTCATCTCTCAGAATGGACTTTTCCATAACTCCTAGTTTCAAGTAGCAGGTGGTCGTGATTCTTCTGCCGCTTTTCTCCAGCTCATCGCTTGATAACACAATTACAATGCTAGATATCTGTAAGAACATATTTCACAAGAATTAAAAGAAAGAATTAATGTGGTGAGTGTAAACTGTGAATTTGGGAACAAGCTCTCGACAACATTCTCGACAACAACTAATAATTTATTAGAAGTTTTAAATCAGAGGCTACCTACTGTTTTAAATTGTATTCAAATCAGTATCATTACAAATAAGTATGTCCTCGATGTTTAAAACTTTAAATACACTTTACATCAAAATGTTTAATGCGCCGCAATATGTATTGGTATCGGTATTGGTGCTACTGGACTTTTTGAAAGTATTCGATACTGTTCTGAATTAAATATTACAATTTTAATAGTTCGTTAGTAACTTATATAGAAATATATCAAAGTTAATAATAAAACTTGAGATAGTTTACAGATGGATTCACAGCTTCATATTGTATATTCTATTTTTTATACAGGGTGTTCTCAAAGATGAGTCATTTATTTTAACAGCTGGTAGAACTCGTAAAAAAAGTTGATTTACCAAAAATCGCTTATATAAGAGTTGCAGAAGAGAGTTATAAAAATCCTGTTCTATAAAAATTGTTCAAAATTGTTACCATTTGTTTGCCATTTATGTTTTTTACAACGCAGTGGACGAAAATGACAATAAATCAGGTTTGTATTATAAAGTTTTTAAATGTCAATTTTTTAAAACAATTGTTAATAATTGCTTTATTTGGCAACTTTTATATAAACGATTTTTGTTAAATCGACTTTTTTTACGAGTTCTACCAGCTGTTAATATAAATGACTCAACTTTCAGAACACGTGATATCAAGTACAGGATGTTTCATAATAGTTTGTCTTTATACAGGGAGGTTAATCTGCTCTTGAATTTAAGTAAAAATGTTCATATAAACATATGTCCGTAAATGCTTTGTTACCACGGTACAGGGTGTTAAAGTTTTTCTTTGTATCTCCCACAGTTTTTGAGATATGTAACTCAAATTTGGAACGTAAGCTAACTTAGATTACCTGCATCATTAGACTTGCCTAATAGTTGTCAAGATCTACAGAGTGATACTTTTTCTTGAGTCGGGCCTCTTTCAGCCCCCCAAACTTCCTTCCAGTATGCCACTGGTATTTTCTATAACAAGGGTTCAATTTAGAAACTCTGCGGTCGTTTTCGAACAAAGAAATAAAAATGATTTCCTATAATTCGCTAAATTAAAAGCCAGATTTCAAAATCCTCTAGTAGGTTCTGACTGACGGATAATAATTATTTTGTTTTATTAATTTTGATATTCGATTTTCAAAAACTACTTTTGCCTACTTAGATATAATTATTATTTGAGTTAAACATTAACTACTTTTTATTTAGATACAGGATAAGAAAGAATAAAATAAGTTCACCCCCCTATATAAAGACATACTACTATGAAACACTCGGCCTGCTGGAGTTTTATACGTAATTGTTCAATTCGGCCATACATTGGTGATAGGTACTCAAATTTATTTGTATTTTCTAGTTCATGATGCTGTTAGGGCCAATGAAATGATTAATAGTGAACCTAATAGCATCAATAATTTTACGGTGAAAATCTTAAATAAGAAATCTTCTGTTTACCATCAGTAACTTGAAATTTATTATTCTTGGTCGTTAGTTGGCCGTTGGTAGTAGCTTATAGTAATTTAATTAAAGGTATCTCGAATAACATTCCTTAATTTTTTACATTCATTGTGGATCGTATGTAGGGTTTTTTATGTTCATGTCATAATTTTGGCTTAAGATAGATTATCAGCCCAAATATCAAACTACGTCAAATACCTTTAAATATTTGAATAAATAATAAAAGAGGAGGGTCACATTAAGCTTGATTTGCGGCCCAATTAGAAAAATAAAAAGATGCATGATTTTTATACCTTGGGGCCAGCCAAAAAAAATCAATCGATTTTAGCCCAAATGGACCCCCACCCCTCACCTCAACATCCACCTACTCTCCAATAACCGACCCACATTCAACTACTACTACAGGTTGTAATCGCAGAAAAATGTCATTTTACACTCCCCAGGGCCAGACAAGCAATATTCCGTTGATTTTGGGCCAAACGGATCCATCGCTCATCCAGGAAAAAGGCAAACGAAAACTGAACTTCGGACAGGGAAACCCTAACTGAGGCTCAAACATAAAATCTATATCTCAATCAGAAGTTCAAGCCGCCAAAACCAGGCTGAAGCTCCGATGGCAAACTCAAACTGAAGTTCGAACATGGGAGCTCAAACTCTAACAGAAGCTCTAGCTTTTAAAACAAAGCTGAAGCTCCCTTAGGCAAACGCAAACTGAGGCTCAGACAGGGAAACTTTGGGCAAAAATCAACTGAATATTTCTTGTCTGGTATAGGAATGCGTAAAGAGTCATTTGAGTCATTATTGCTTGTCATAATAATTGGACATGGGTAAGAGAAGGTGGATTGGATCCGTTTAGCACAAAACAAGTGAATATTGCTTGTGTGTAAGTCATTTTACTACTCAGTTATTGGGAGGGGGATATGTAGAGTAGTGGATGGTGGAGGGTGGCCCCAATTTGGTTTTTATTTTTTCAATTGAGCCGAAAACCGTCTTTTAATGACTCCCCTCCTTTTTTTTAACTTTTTTTAAGCACGTGTATTTCGAAAATCAATACACTCTCTATTCATTAATGTTTTTTGGCCTAAAATGATACAAAGAATAACTTCCTGAAGTTGCGAAATAGAATTAGAAGAAACTATTATAGAGGGAAATGGGGGAGGAATGTCGACTACCTAAAGATTACCAGAAATTGTAGATATACATTTGTAGACAATAATAAGTTTCCAGTCTAAACTGCGTGTACCCTTAAAAAAAAGTAGTTTTTATGAAAATTTCGTACTTTCACTCTTTAAAACGTATTATGTTAAAAACTTGTTTTGTCCACAACAACCGTATCTACTGTACTGTGTTTTGAGAATCTTTCAAAAGCTTGTTAAAAATCTGATTTATGTGTTCTATGCAGAAAATTTGTTGCAAAAACAATATGATTGTTTTGCTTTTAAATCCTTCCGGAGCTATAAAAAGTTGGGTTAATATCAATCGATAATACGACCACTGTTTTTGGTCTTCATTTTTTTTTACTTAAGTACTTATTTTCTATTATTTTCAGTTTTTTTTATCAAAACTTATGTTTTTTACAATCTTAATTTTTCACTTTTTTAATTTTTCACTAAAACACCTTTATATGTACATGGTGATTCAATATTTTGACCCCCCCTTTAACTTTTTTGTTTTAAGAGTTATAAAAAAATGTGAAATATAAAAGTTGCACAATTTTTTATGAATTTTTCGAAAATGATAGTAGAAAAACAAATGAAAACCAAACAAAATGGCCGCGGATGTTAACTTTGTTAAGTTAAATGGAACACCCTGTACATTTTTATATATTTGGATAGAACGTTCCCTGTAGAGCATAGCCATATAAGGTTTGTTGGGTCCATCTCTAACAATAAGCAAGATACTTTTAAAAAACGAAAAGAAGGTTTTTTATAAAAAAGAATAATACATCTTGTAATTGTTAGACCTCTTTCAGGCATTTCTGCCTTTTTTCCAATTACGTAAGGATTTACTGATTTAGTTATAATATATTTTGACAGATCGGACATTGATATGGTCCAAAATGCGTATAAGTAATGTAACGAAATCCACTAATTAGGCCGTGAGAGGTCTAATTACTCATGGACATTATATGATAGATCGTGACAGTGACAGGACTGACAGGTAGTAATGTCTTGACAACATTGTTATTGATTGACAGTATGTATTATTATTCAATTAAAATAGATTATACAGAAGTAGAAAATTACTTAGAATTAAAATAGAGTATTGCTCTATTTTAATTCCTATAATATTTCAATTTTCTAGTTCTGTGTAACCCTCTTTAATAATACGAACTGTCAAACAATAACAATGCTGTCATGACATTACCTGTCACTGCCACGGCCTACCATATAACATTGTCCATGAGTAATTAGGCCTCTCACGGCCTAATTATTAGTGGGATTTAGTTAATACCTATACGCATTTTGGACCATATCTATGTCCTACTAACTAAATCTGTAAATCCTTACGTAATTGGAAAAAGGCACAAATGCCTGAAAAAGGTTTAACAATTACAAGATGTCTTATTTTCTTAATAAAAAAACTTTCTTTTCGTTTTTTAATAGTATCTCGCTTATTGTTAGCAATGGACCCAACAAACCCTACATGACTATGCTCGACAGGGAACGTTCTAACCAAATATGTAAAAATATACAGGGTGTTCCATGTAACTTAACAAAGTTAACATCCGCGGTCATTTTGTTTGGACTTCATTTGTTTTTCTACTTTTCGAAAAATTCATAAAAACTCGTGCAACTTTTATATTTCACATTTTTTTATAACTCTTAAAACAAAAAAGTTTAAGGGGGGTCAAAATATAGTGAATCACCCTGTACCTACCTATAAGCAAAAGAATTATTATTTGTTAGACAGCTAGTACAGTAGAAATAAAAAACTCTTATTGAAATAGAACACAGATAGGTTAATCTTCTATCTTAAGAACTATTAGAGGTAAAAATATGTTTTGAAAAGATTAATTAGACAATAGGTATCAGATTATTTATTTATATTTGAATAATATTGAAATTAACCCCCTTTTCACAGTCTCACAGAATTTAATTCCGTTACTTACAACAAACGATAATGGATGAACTATTACATAAATAAATTCCATTTCTGCATTGGCACCAAGACCCATATATTTAGTCATGTAATAACTCATACTATTTAAAACAGCCACCACTGTACACTCCAAAATAATAAAGATCTTCCATCCAAATATAACATTTAGCTCTTCAATAATATCGTTCAATATTTGATGTGTTGATAATATATTCCTCAGTTTTAAAACTTTTTCGTCTTGCATCCTCAAAAATAAGCTATTATCTTTCAGCGTCAATTTTATTAGTTTCTGCAAGTAGATGTATCTTCTTCGTAGCATGTTGTTAAATAAACAAATAAGAAAAGAATCAAAGAGTTGAAAATATACCTCGACTTTAAACATTATAATTGAAAGTATAGCCAGATGACTTTTAAAATGTATAATTAACATTACACCCAAATTCACTCCTAGATAAATTATATGACAGATCACTGTTCCTGCATTGAAAAAAACAGTAAATTTACTTATATCGATATATTCCTGTGGGAGTTTCTTCTCCATTAAATCTATAGATTTAAAAAGTGTCTTCCATTTCAGATCAAATAGGGTTCCAAATAGACTAATAATAACATAAATCAAATTTGAAAAATACAAAACTGCGTTTAAGAATTTTTGGGGCGCCATATGTGTATCATTATATACATTGTAAAATTGTCGTATAATCGTAATTAATATCATAATCACCATAAACAGGACCAGTAACAGCGTCACATACCACTTTGCAATGTGTTTACTTCGCGATGCAACAATTGCTGGTATTAAACCGAAATATTTTCCTATTTTGCAATAAGTATATATCATGGAAATATCTTTTCTCGAATCCATTTCAAATATTGCTGTATAACTATGACAATGTTAATCTTTTAAAATGTCAACAAATAATGTGGTAGTAGAAGCAAAATAGACTGTGAAATATCAACATCGATAATGTATTTGTACCTAATCCATTTACTTTTTACATTACCGGAAATTGGTAGTTATTTCAACTGCAGAAAAACTTAGTAGGTCAGAGTCATATTTTATACTTAAAATGAACATTTATATAAATCATCAGTCATTAATATTTGTAATATAGGCCCGTTTCCAGTTAGTTTTTGATTTTTTGCGATTCGTTTTTTTTATGAAAACGAAAATGACGAATCACATTCATTCTTCTTCATTTTTACGTTCTCCTTATTTGACGTCCAAAAATAAAACTGCTTTTCTATCTGAATTAAATAGTACCCTCAATTTAAAAGGGTTTGATAGATTTCAATTGTCAAAAGAACTAATTCAGGAAAAAACCTTAAATACCTTTGAATAAACTTTGTTTGTTAGTTAAAGATAACCAAATGACCTGCCAAAGGGCCTGCTTGAACTTGCCTTAGCTTATTGAGCTTATTTGTTTTAAATTGTTTTGTAGGGTGTCAACTGACCCTTGTGTTTGTTTTGCACTTGGTTTGTGGACAGTATCGTGTCTGATACTCTAGTATACCTATTTTATTACAGTCTTTGAGTGTTTTGCTAGCGCACTAAAGTTTATAATTGCTTATTTAGGCCTCCTAAAAGTGTCTAATGTGAAGCGTTAGGTGCTTATTTGCAACATACCTGCCTCCTCTTTACGGGTCTTTACCGCAGATAGAACGTGCCTGGGTGAGTTGCTTTAAGAGCAATTTAGGAGCTTTGAGCTCTCGTGAAAATTTTTAAAAATAAATATAAAACTCGAATTTTAATGTTTTTAAAATTATGATTTGTTGGTTAATATAGTATTATTAACAATAAATAGTATTTGATTATTCTGCAAGGCTTTTATACAATGGATAATAGCAATAATTTGGATCGTGTGCATACACTGACCAGGTTCCGAACGTTAGTTACTGAACCTCAGCAGGCCCGGTCTGGCCAGGTCGGGCAGTCGGCAAAACCCGACTTATTTTGGAAGATAGACCCCCAAACGACTAACGAGGCACCAAAAGTATAAGAAAATTTTTTGTAAATTCTTGAGATATAGCCACCGTAAATTGAAAAGAAAAAAGAAGAACGTAAAAATGAAAATTGAATCTTTTGTAAAAATGGGATTTTCCCAGGTCAAAAAATAACACAAATTTTATTATTTTGCCGTATACCCCATAAACAGTGTACCTACAGGAAAGAAAGAGTGAAATAAATATATATTCCAAACCGTAAGCCCTTTAAACGAATAACTCCTTTATCTATAAGCCGTGGGCTTGGAGGAAAAACGAGAGAAATTAATATCTCCCAAACTGTAAGTCTTTTAACCTTATAATAACTCTTTATCCTATAGACGTATAAGTAATGTACTCGGAAGAAAAAATGAGAATGTAAATAATAACCAAGAGCTTTAAAATTTTTTAAAGCTCTCGGACTATGTTCAAACTATTATTGATTTCCTGTATCCTGTATCCTGGGTCGATAGGTTTAAGTTTGTTACCTATATTAATATAATTTTATATAATTTTAAAACCAATAATAGTTTGAACGTAGCCTATAGAGCTATAGCGTAAATAAAATCTGTGAAAATGGCATGAGTACTGCAGTGGTAAGTATACTTATATTCCTACAGATAGCGGCATAGCGCTTGAAATGAGCTTTAATTTGAACTGCAAATAAATATTTGTAGATTGTAATGGAGCCGGAGAAATGACGATTCAAAGTCACCTATCCCAATGAGTTTTTTTCTGTTAAAAAAATTATTTAAAAACGGAATAAGTACTGCAAGAGTAAGTATATTGAAAGTATTTTTTAAATATTTTGGATATATATTTAAGAATTTTGGAACCTTGGAGATTATACTCGGCAGTGGGTTTTTGTTGTAAGATGCGTAACAAGAGAAAAAGATCAGGTTACTGTACATAGTATATATTCCAGAAAGAATTTCTCTCGCAATTATAAGTTTGTCATTGACAATAATGAGAAACAAATTTGCAAAACGATGTTCTTAAATACGCTTGCAATCTCTGAAACAGTTGTAAACACCGCTTTGCAAAAAATTGGTGAAGGTGGTACTGTAGAACGGGACAGAAGCGGAAAACACAACACTAGACCGCATAAGAACCCGGATGCTCTAATAAAAAACATTATGGAACACATAAAACATTTTCCTCTTAGGTATGCCTTCCCATTATACAAGGAAAAACTCAAAATGAATGTGCATGGAAGAAGATATTTCTTGAATGCACAGAATGTATTTAGAATATGCAAAACAACAAAAAATGGGATGCAGTAGCTACACTCAGAGAATACAGGGATACCCTTAATTCGTAAGTTTATAGCTTTCTTTAAGCCAAAAATAGAGTGTTCCGTGTGTAGTGCCTATAAGAATACAGATCCCGAGAAGTTTTCAGAAAAAAATGGAAGATGATTATAATCATCATAATTTAAACAAAATTTATGATTTAGGCATCAATCAAGGCTGTTGCTGTGTATGGCATGAACAAATATCGAAGAGAGGACAGGATGAAATTGGAACTTGTTTATGGATCTTTTTAAAAAGTGTTAAAGAAAATGGCATACGAAAGGTTATTCTTTATTCCGACAATTGCGGTAGTCAAAACCGTAATCGTTTTGTTTTTGCGATGTTTGCTTATTTATCAATGACTTTGTATTTGGAACTAACACACCGGTTTCTTGAAATTGGCCACACTCAGAATGAAAATGACATCAAGCATGTTGAAGTGGCAAAAAAACGTCACTCTGCTATATACACTCCTGATTAGTCTAATAAAAATGGCCAAAGTTACTGCTCCACAGTACAAAGTAAAAGAAATGTCTCAAGAAAATTTTGTAACTTTTAAACCAATGGTAAAGAAACAAAACTGGAAAAAAGATATTACTGGTGAGGCTGTAAAAATCAGCAAAATTAGAGAAATCCACTGCGATCCAAAGTCACCCAATAAAGTATTTTTTGTGTATAATTTTGGAGAAAATCATAAAGAACTAGACTTACAAACAAAAAACACACGCAAACGTGAAGAATATCAATTTCCAAGATTGTATCAAAGTTTGTTGTCAATTGATGGTAAAAAATTAAGCGGTCTTTTGGGTCTATGTAAGGCTAATTTGATACCACCGATGTATCATGGATTTTACAACTCCCTTCGGCCTGCTAGTAAGACTGACCACCATTAAGAAAGTAATATTGACCAAGAAGATGACTGACTGAGTCGTAATAAATTTTCCTTTTATGTCATTATTGATTATTAACAGTTATTTTTTTATCTAAAAATAGAAAATGTTTAATTTTTCTGTACTTTATTAGTGTAGCAAGTTTCTCAATAAAAATTTTTTCGTCGAAAACTGTAACAACTCATTCAAAATCCATTTTTTTCTTATCCTAAACTATTTTATGTAGATCATCAACAATTGATTAAGACCTAAACAATAATTACTTTGTTAAAGAAGAACGATTTAGCTCTTGTAATAAAAAAATAACGATCATTATTATTTTCTCAAGTATTCAAATGCAATTATCTCAGTATAACTAAATTTGAGATACGACAATTTTCCTTGGGAGTCGATATGCACCCTAATAACAGACAAAACCAAACAGGCCCCGATTTCGATTTTTCCCGACGGCCCCTGAAAGAGCCAGACCGGGCCTGAACCTCAGATTGATTGAGTCGACGTTCGTTCACGATCCATGATGGGTCCGCAGAGGCCTTGCAGAGAAATGCGTCTTACGGCACATATCGTATCACGATGACAGTCTAAGCTCTCGTTCTCATAAAAAACAACATCTTCAAGATGCGGTGACGGTGGCAGATTGTCGGACTCTAGTTTACTGAAAACAAGAATTATAATGTAAGTTCACGTCAAAGATGTAAAAGAATAAAAACTAGTGTATGTCGGATAGATTGCATGTAGTAGCGGTATGTCATTGAAATCTAGTCCAGTGACAAAATAATTATGTAAAGATTGAAAGAAAAGTGCGTTGATGTAAAGTAAATATTTATATAAAATAAGTAAAAATAAAGAAATAACTTCCTTTTCCATGAAGTACACCCTAGGATCAACTGGAGGTGTATAGCGGTTGGTAATATGCGCCTGGTCCTCATAATCTAGCTCATTGAAAACAAGAATTAAAATGTAAATCCATCATGTCAAATATAAAAAAAATTACTTTCAGATTAAGATAACGTCAGGTTCAAATGGAAGCGTATATTGGTTAGATAGTAGCAATGGAGGTAAGGCGTCGAAATCCAGTCCACTGAAAAATAATTATATCATATTTTTATGAAGAATAAGTAAGAAATAATAAAATTTAACTTCCCTTTCTCTGAAGTATATCACAGGATCAACTATAGAGGTGTATAACGGTTAATAATAGACGCGTACATGTTCACAGTTGCACATGAAGAAAGTAAATGGATAGGATAATATGAATTTGAAGCTTACCTATGTGATGAATTTTTATAAAGTAGCAAGCGTTGCATAAAGATAAGCGCACATGCTACTGAAAAATAATGGAAATAAACAGTTATTATAAGCTACTTCAATCGGTTCTTAAAATCAGGTTCTAAAAACGAAGGCCTGTACAGTACACGACTTTAAAATAAATATTTTATATACCATAGAAATTAATTCAAGTGCCACATGCGTGTTATAATTTTTTATTTTAACTGGGTTATATGATTATTCGAATTGTAACTTGCGCAAACTGTTTTAAGCAGATTACATTATTATTTGCAATATTATATAGATAAAAAACATATTTATTATATGCCTAAAATTAATTTTGTTTTTTATTTTTGAAGTTCTACACCACTGGAAATAAAAATTAGATAGGAATAGAATGAAAATCTATTCCTATGGGTAATTGCGTTCCAAATAATTTATCTATTACAAAGGAAAAAAATTAAATGAACTTCATTTCATTGAAAGAGAATAGGATAGACTTCAGTGGATCGATATTTAGGAAATCAAGATTTAAATTTGTGTCCGATCGAGGTTCTTATCCAATCAGATCGGCAAAAATTTACATCGATACTGTTTATTTTTCAAATTTCCATCCATTTAAAACCAATCGCCAGTCCTTTTCAAAGCGAATCGGAAGCTACCAAATAAATATACTTTGGTACTGAAATATTTTGAAATGAGACTTATCTATGGCCAATTGCAACTGAAATATTCCCTCATAATTATTTAGCGATTGTCATAACCGAACAATTTAAACAATTCAATAATCGAATGATCACTCCAGTGAATTTACTCCCAAAACTTGATGAATGTTCCTAATAATTCGATTCGTTTCGTTTAATTTTTTAACAAGATACTTCTGAAATAAATAACTAATGACGAAAAGTTTGTCTATGCCATTGCCAGCACGATGTAAAGAAAAGTGACAACTGTTTTTTTACTTAAAATATTTTATTTTCTGTATAGCAGATATACTCAATTAGTAACAAAATAACAACCTTGCCTGTGATCCTACACCTATGTCCAGTGTGCTCCGGTCGTCCGGTCCGCCTCTGGCTTCCGGCACACGCACACTGTACAGTCTTTCCGAAGTCAGTTGAATATGTATAAAAACGCCTAGCAATAAAATTTAGGGAGTTTCATATGCATTTCTAAAAAAGTTTTTTGCTAAAGGTAAAAAATAATAATAATTTGTATATAATGTGTAGATTTCTATTATATGTTCATTTGGGCAGCAACATATTTTAATTATGAATGTCCTCAATTTTATTATATTGATGGTAAACTTTTATTATGACATATCAAAAAAACATTTACATTTTCATTCAAATATGCCTATTATTGCTCGGCAAGAACCAACGGTAAGGTATGAACATGTCCTTGCCAGGAAAGGACGAGGAATGTTTAGGTTAGAAAAGTTATTAAATAAAAACAACAATAAAATAACTCCGCATTGCTGCACTGCACTGCTAGGCAATTTGTCAACAACTGAAATTTATAGTCGGTCGCCCAGTGCGACTATGTTTGTGCGCTGTTTGACCTCAGGTGCATTCTTTAACTGGGCGAATACATTTTTACCACCTCCACGTTTAGTTCGTCCAGACCTGTATATGGGTATGGCTAAATAAATATGGTAAAAAGTTTTTCAAATACATATTTCAATGCCGATCTGTTGCGTAGCGAGGTAACTGGTACATATTGCCTAGCTCTTTGCTCTTCAATTGAGATCGGAAAGACTATACCACCGAGCTACAGGGCGATTCTAAAATATGTAGCCAACTTTATAGAGCAGAAACTAGAGGTCAAAATAGACTGTTTCAACTAATTTATCTAGATACCAAAATGCATCCCTAACGAGTTACAGCCCCTTAAAGTTGAAAAAACAAATGTAAAAATACAAATTTCTTCGAAATGTCTGAAGATATTTGTTTAAATTTAGCATGCAACCAATGCTAATAAATAGCAATGTTTTGAAGTCAATGCATTGGCGGTATGGGGGTAATGTAGGAGTAGTCGCTCTTTGTTTCACCCTGTATTTTTTTATACTCCTTATTTTGATGGCTTGTTCAGAATCACTGGATAGAAAATTTAATTTTAAAAGATTTTTTCTCTTAGTTAAACAAGAAAATTTGATTGTATTGATTAAACAGGCGCAAAAAAAATTCACGAACCAGAGGGTAGATCCCACTATTCTTAGGTTTTTGGGGTCGCTGAAACCGAATATGACCATAAAAAATTATTTCAATTGGCCGTTTTCCCGCTAGCACCCCCTGAAGAGCGTTAAATGTTACATTTTCGTACAAAATTAAGATGTAGGTATGCGTATTTCTATGTTTTTTGGGATGCTGAAACCGAAAATGGTATCCACTTACTCGATTACCCCCTTACACTCCCTTACAATCATTTAAAAGAACCAGCAGGATCCATATGAAAGTTGGCACTCGGTAAATTACGTTAACCTTTTCGGAAAAAAGAGAAGAACCGAAGTTTTCATGGGCTCTACGCTCAAAATTCCAACGATCCAAAGTCAATTACCTGTTAATTAGATAAGTTTAAGAGTACCTCCAGCTCCTATGTTGTAAACGTCAATACTTCACCGATCAGAAATATCAGCTCTTAGATGTATTTATGATTTGGTTCAAGCCTTAGCACAACCCAGGAACAACGGCGTGGAGGTGGTAGGTTTCTGTTCCCTTTGGGGTGCTTGATTAACGTGAGTCCCCTTGCCTCTCACGATTCGGGGTGCTTGATTAACCTGGGTCCCTTTGCATCTCACGGTTCGGGTGTTTGATCAAAGCGAGTCCCCTTGCCTCTCACGATTCGGGGTGCTTGATTAACGTGAGTCCCCTTATTGCGACTCTCACGGTTCGGGCTGCTTCAAAGTGAGTCCCCTTGCCTCTCACGATTTGGGGTGCTTGATTAACGTGAATCCCCTTGCCTCTCACGATCTTCTAAGCCAGTTAAACTGTTATCCGCCTTCACCGCGTGGAGGTGTCTTAGTCGCAAAAGTACGGAATCAATTCTATTCCGGAGGCATAAAATTAGATTCATTTTTTTAACGTAAATAGACTGGTCGGTGAAGAGCAAAAACATTAAAATCAAAGAGAAAACAAAATTCAACCGAAAAAATTTTTAAAATCTGGTCTAGAATAAGGTGTCAAGTTCAAAATATTGAAAGGCAAAATAAACACGGTTATGATTAGGACAGAAATCATAATTCCGTTTTAGCGTCCCAAAATAAAAAATAAACATACTTCTTATTAATTTTGTACAAAAGTTTAAAATTCAATCCCCTTCAGGGGGTGGTAAGGGGGTGCTAGCAGATAAGAGAGGGGTATAAATTTATTTTTTGTAATCATTTTTAATTTTGTACGAAAATTTAAAATGTAACCTCTTTCAGGGGGTGCTAGCGGGAAAACGAGCAATTGAAATAATGTTTTATAGTCATCTTCCGTTTCAGCGACCCCAAAAACATAAGAATTGTGGGGTCTACGCTCTGGTTCATGAAATTTTTTTTGTATGCCTGTTATTTTAAAGTAAAAAATATTTTTGACATCAATTTCTTCATTTCAATATATTGCGAGAATAGCATAATTTCAATATAGGGGGCGGGAAAATAGAAACGGTTTCTACTTTTGGCATTTGGCGATTATCGCAACAATAATTTTGACTAACTGCGCATGTGTAGTCCGTCCAGTTCCGTCATTCGCAAGTAATTAAAATACTTATTAGCGTCATTACTGTCATGTAATCTTCAATTTCTTTACCAAATTATGATAAACGCCCTGGGGCCTGTTTTTGCAAGTACTTTTCAACTTTCACTCCTTACTTTTCACTTTTCTGGCTATTTTCTGATTTCAAAATTAATATACAACAAATAGTCGGTAATCTGCACAGTGAAAGTGAATAGTAGCTGAAGCTTTTTAAAATGCATAACATTTATGTAAAACACGCGCCCCCCGACACCTAAACCCTCCACAAGCGCCCTGCAAAACACACAACAACCGACGGACAAAACCAAACAAGTCCCCCCGGTAATCTTGCGAAAGCAAGAACGCTGGACGCAAGTACAAAAAATACTCACGACACTTAACATTAATTACACAAAAGCCAAACTCACTAAAGACGGTATAGCCATATACCCAAACACACCAAATGACCACAGACTATTGACAAAGACACTGACAGACAAAGGCGAGGAGTACCACACCTTCACCCTCAGCGAAGAAAAAACGCTGAGGGTGGTGATACGTGGAATACCTGCGGGTGTTTCGCCAAGTGAAATCCAACTCGACCTCGCACGACAAGGGTTCCCCGGCGCAATAGTGCACCGCATGGCGAGCCGTCAAAATAAACAGGAAATGCCCCTGGTCCTAGTTCAGGCCCCACAGGACCAGGAGGACATCCTGAAGGTAACCAACTGCTGCTCGCTCGTGGTTCAAGCAGAGCTGCAGCGAAAGCAGCGGGTTGCAACACAGTACCACCGGTGCCAGCGGTTCGGCCACGGCCAGACCCGGTGCACAGCTGAGCCAAAGTGCGTAAAATGTGGCGAAAACCACAGCACGCACGTATGCAAAAAGGCCAAAGACACGCCCGCCAGGTGTGCATTTTGCGCCGGGCCACACCCCGCCAGCTATATGGGGTGCCCTCAGTACCCCAAAGCTAAAAACACAAAAACACAAAACACAGACACACACACGACACAAAACACTACACAAACACACAGACAGCCCCTCCTACCCACCCCAAACACAACCCCAGGACGCACATACGCTGACATGACCAGAAAAACACAAAACACACAAAAACACAACACCTCACCACACGCACACACAGACACGACACCCTCCCAACCGGGCGCGGCGGCCCTGATTGACGCAACAAAGCGTCTTCAGGACTTCTGCGTCCAGCTGACGACCATGGTGTCGAATATGCAAAAATTATTCGACTTCTAATGGCTCGTCGGCCTTCCCAACCCTCCTCGCTGAGAATTTCGTCCTGGAACCTTGACGGGTTCCGGGCCAAAAAAACGGAACTCGTGGACATCTTGAACCGTCTAGACATAGACGTTATGGCTGTCCAGGAGACCTACCTCAGCGAGGCATCCCGTACCTCCATCCCTGACTATGACATATACAGACATGACAGAAACCGTAACGGGGGTGGTGTTGCACTCATAGTAAAGAAGTGCATCGACCACTATCCGCTGCAGCGGCTCCAAACTCAAAACACAGAGGCCGTGGCGATAGCTGTGAGATCGCTACGGCATGGAGACGTTGCGGTGGTGTCCTGTTACCACCCACCCAGACTACCACTACTTGACAATGACTTAGACAAAATCCTTTCCTGGCCCCAGACAATTGCCATCGGGGACTTCAACGCGAAGTCCCCCATATGGCACAGCGGGACGACGACCACAAGAGGTCGCGTCCTGCTGAATTACCAAGACAGACACGACGACTTGACGATACTCGGACCGACAGAACCGACACATTACGGACCCGTAGGACGCCCCGACGTCATCGACATTGCCCTCTTAAAATCTATACCGTTAAATGCCCAAATATCCACCCAATACGAAGGGTCTTCCGCCCACAATCCAATATTTCTGGATCTGGGGCGAAGACAGAGATATGAAGGCACCTTCACGAGGAGGTTCACTGACTGGGAGCGCTTCCGAGCAGTAATGCAAGGAAACATCGCGCTCCCAGTCATCGAAACCACCCATGATCTGGAGGCGGCAATCCTCTCCCTTGAGACTGACATTAAAAACGCCCTGACTCAGACTACGACGGAGACTATTGTCCCCCGACTGACAAACCCCCGGGGCACCCTCCCCGATGACATAAAAAACTTAATACGTGACAGACGACGTGCGAAACGGCTTGCCACCCGCACCCGCCTCCCCCGACACAGACATGACTTAAACGTACTTAACAGACGGGTGAAAGCGGCTCTGGATGAACTGGCCCAGGACAACTGGGCTAGGCACCTGGAGTCGCTGGATCCACAAGACAACAGCCTCTGGAAAACGCAGAGGGCCCTGCGACAGACCGCTCGCCGTAAAATTCCTCCAATCCACGGTAGTGTGGGGGTGGTTTACACGAACCAGGAAAAGGCCGAGGCTATCGCCGAAAGCCTGGAACTGCAGTGTAGACTGCCTCAGCTGCCCGACGAAGACGAGGAAATCGAGACAGTGGCTGAGCGCGCGGCCCGACGCGTCGACAGAGAGCCAGACAATGACATAATCCCCCCGCAACTCCTGACGCACTAAGACTGACAATACGCAGACTTAAAAACAGAAAAGCCCCCGGACCCGACAATATACATACACTCAAACGACTACCACACAAGGGCCTCATGGCCCTACTAAACATAACAAACGCGACACTCAGACTAAGACACTTCCCTACCCGCTGGAAAAGGAAAACAGCAAACATAATCCTTATCCCAAAACCCAACAAAGATCACACCATCCCATCCAACTACCGGCCCATTAGCCTGCTCCCGGCTATGAGCAAAGTGGTAGAAAAAATTATCCTAACCCGTCTAAGAACCCACTCCCAAGAACTGCAAGTCATTCCAGACGAGCAGTTCGCCTTCCGACCCAATCACTCCACTGAACTCCAAATCCTTCGCCTTACCGAGCACATCACGGCGGCCTTCAACAGGGGACAGTACACTGGTGCTGTCTTCCTGGACGTCGCAAAGGCCTTCGATACGGTTTGGCATGAAGGCCTACTGATGAAAATGCTCACCAACCAATATCCCATATCCTTTACCAAACTCATAAAATCCTACCTACACCACCGAAAATTCCGCATCCAAATCCAAGATTCCCTTTCCACCACCCGTCCCATGGAGGCCGGTGTCCCCCAGGGCACCGTCCTGTCCCCACAC
>NW_019416690.1:275969-278001 GCF_000390285.2 Anoplophora glabripennis | reverse complement strand
AGACGGAATATCTAGGATCTACGGATTGGGATGTGATTGTCAGGTCGTCGGCGTATAAGTATATGTTGGTGTTGGGGGGATGTGGGATGTCGGAGTTGTAAATGGTGTATAGGTGTGGGGACAGGACGGTGCCCTGGGGGACACCGGCCTCCATGGGACGGGTGGTGGAAAGGGAATCTTGGATTTGGATGCGGAATTTTCGGTGGTGTAGGTAGGATTTTATGAGTTTGGTAAAGGATATGGGATATTGGTTGGTGAGCATTTTCATCAGTAGGCCTTCATGCCAAACCGTATCGAAGGCCTTTGCGACGTCCAGGAAGACAGCACCAGTGTACTGTCCCCTGTTGAAGGCCGCCGTGATGTGCTCGGTAAGGCGAAGGATTTGGAGTTCAGTGGAGTGATTGGGTCGGAAGGCGAACTGCTCGTCTGGAATGACTTGCAGTTCTTGGGAGTGGGTTCTTAGACGGGTTAGGATAATTTTTTCTACCACTTTGCTCATAGCCGGGAGCAGGCTAATGGGCCGGTAGTTGGATGGGATGGTGTGATCTTTGTTGGGTTTTGGGATAAGGATTATGTTTGCTGTTTTCCAGCGGGTAGGGAAGTGTCTTAGTCTGAGTGTCGCGTTTGTTATGTTTAGTAGGGCCATGAGGCCCTTGTGTGGTAGTCGTTTAAGTGTCGTGTTATGTATATTGTCGGGTCCGGGGGCTTTTCTGTTTTTAAGTCTGCGTATTGTCAGTCTTAGTTCGTCAGGTGTTGCGGGGGGGATTATGTCATTGTCTGGCTCTCTGTCGACGCGTCGGGCCGCGCGCTCAGCCACTATCTCGAATTCCTCGTCTTCGTCGGGCAGCTGAGGCAGTCTACACTGCAGTTCCAGGCTATCGGCGAAAGCCTCGGCCTTTTCCTGGTTCGTGTAAACCACCCCCACACTACCGTGGATTGGAGGAATTTTACGGCGAGCGGTTTGTCGCAGGGCCCTCTGCGTTTTTCAGAGGCTGTTGTCTTGTGGATCCAGCGACTCCAGGTGCCTAGCCCAGTTGTCCTGGGCCAGTTCGTCCTGAGCCGCTTTCACCCGTCTGTTAAGTACGTTTAAGTCATGTCTGTGTCGGGAGAGGCGGGTGCGGGTGGCAAGCCGTTTCGCACGTCGTCTGTCACGTATTAAGTTTTTTATGTCATCGGGGAGGGTGCCCCGGGGGTTTGTCAGTCGGGGGACAATAGTCTCCGTCGTAGTCTGAGTCAGGGCGTTTTTAATGTCAGTCTCAAGGGAGAGGATTGCCGCCTCCAGATCATGGGTGGTTTCGATGACTGGGAGCGCCATGTTTCCTTGCATTACTGTTCGGAAACGCTCCCAGTCAGTGAACCTCCTCGTGAAGGTGCCTTCATATCTCTGTCTTCGCCCCAGATCCAGAAATATTGGATTGTGGGCGGAAGACCCTTCGTATTGGGTGGATATTTGGGCATTTAACGGTATAGATTTTAAGAGGGCAATGTCGATAACGTCGGGGCGTCCTACGGGTCCGTAATGTGTCGGTTCTGTCGGTCCGAGTATAGTCAAGTCGTCGTGTCTGTCTTGGTAATTCAGCAGGACGCGACCTCTTGTGGTCGTCGTCCCGCTGTGCCATATGGGGGACTTCGCGTTGAAGTCCCCGATGGCAATTGTCTGGGGCCAGGAAAGGATTTTGTCTAAGTCATTGTCAAGTAGTGGTAGTCTGGGTGGGTGGTAACAGGACACCACCGCAACGTCTCCATGCCGTAGCGATCTCACCGCTATCGCCACGGCCTCTGTGTTTTGAGTTTGGAGCCGCTGCAGCGGATAGTGGTCGATGCACTTCTTTACTATGAGTGCAACACCACCCCCGTTACGGTTTCTGTCATGTCTGTATATGTCATAGTCAGGGATGGAGGTACGGGATGCCTCGCTGAGGTAGGTCTCCTGGACAGCCATAACGTCTATGTTTAGACGGTTCAAGATGTCCACGAGTTCCGTTTTTTTGGCCCGGAACCCGTCAAGGTTCCAGGACGAAATTCTCAGCGA
>NW_019416690.1:193967-275510 GCF_000390285.2 Anoplophora glabripennis | reverse complement strand
AGTATTTGTAGAATAAGCTTTACAAGTCGATTTTTCAGAGCACTATATTTCATTTTTGCAATAAGTATTTCGTTCTAAAAAAGTTTTTTTTCTGTTCTTCATTAGTATTATTTTTGGTTTTCCATTTAAAAATTAAAGTAAGTAGCAAAAAAAATAGTGTATCTGGCAATTGAATTCAGATCCACTATAACTGCAGGCTAATTATATTTGAAATCGCATTATATTCGAAACAATCGCACCTGCTAGAGCTTCGAGTCAACCGATACATGTAGCGTGCACGTACTCCCCAAATGCCTTCCCCTCTCTTGCTTAGTAATTGTCCCAAACATGACATAAATTTATTTAATTTTAATAAGCAATAGCATAAAATCGATGTAAAATTTCCCTGGGAACACGATAGTGCAATTATTTTTTTGCTACTTGCCGTAGTTTACGAGATAAAAGGATAAAAACCTTATTTTTTACGGGTTTTTGTCCTTTTGACCCCTTGCCTGATCACCTAGGTCAAAAATTTTTGCGGATTCGGATTCCTGAGGGTCGGTCGAAAACATATTTGTGCCCAGGTTTGATCGACAGGAAAAAATGGAGGTTCAGCCTTCATTTCAATGGACTAAATACATACATACAGTAATATCTTATTTATATATTTTATGCCTATACATATTATTCTCCAAACGTATTTAGTAACAAGTTTCTATATATTTTAGTAATTAAGCAGTGTTTTTAAGTTAATACGACTCGCCAAAGTAAAAAATATAATTCAGGTTAGGTATATATTTTTTTTACTGAAAATAGCAGTTAATTTACATTATCGCATTGTTAATGTGAAAATATAAACATTAGACTGTTGACTATTCCATGTTATACGTGTTTTAAGGTCACTTTTGAAGAAGAAACTACATGTAATTTTAAAAACCGTATTTCTGTTTTTATAATGAAGGAATAGTAATTATAAGATTGTTTAAGCTTATTAACTAAAAATTATTGCCTACTCAATAAAAAAATATTATTGTCCTCGATAATCTATTACTGATTAATAAAATATTTACTCTCTTTCCTTATAAGATTGTATGTACACAAATTGGAGCCGTTCCTGAAAAATCGGNCCTACCCAACCATACCACACATAAACATGACACTACCCCCGGGGTTTACACAGACGAGCCGGCGAAGCAAGAAGAGCGCCAGAAGAAAGGGCCCTAGCCGGCGGGGCCCAGCCAGGACAAAAGGAGGTCCCACAAAGCGCCTACACCGGCCGCATTTGCGGTCGGGGAAGACGACGGATGGGGCCCACCTACGAAGGCTGTCAAGGCCTACACGAGATGAGGCAGGATAAAGAGGGATAATCCCCCTCGATCCCAAATCATTGAGGCCAATTTCTAGCCATGGAATAATGGCGCGCTCCAGCCTAATACTTAACCTAGCTTACACCGAGAATCGCTGAACTGAGTGAACTGCATGGTTTTCTATTTTGTGTATTACAATTTAAATCATCGGTCCACCTATCAACGCGTTGCCGCACTAAAGCACATACCTAGCTCAGTCCTGACAAAACTAGAAAAGTAAACTGCCAACTATCCCTGATTATATGTTTTGTGGTAGTAGTATTAATCATTTCTTTCATTTCTTTATTCACTGGTTTGGTTTCAGTTTCTGGTTTCTGTTTTCTGGCGAGTTGCATAACATTTCAGGAAGGATTTTCCATTTTCCTGGTTCCCTTGCATAATAATTTGGAGTAAAAATGAATTCTTCAAAGGCGTTGGGTCGAGTTATGTTGAGACAGAGTAAGTAATATAATTGTACTTTAATATTTTCATCACATAGAAATAAGTATTTATACCTACTCTAAAAAGGGAGTAGATGGTGATTAGAACTAACAAGTGCATTTAATGTAATTAAATTTCATTCTCACAAAGTAATTTTTTTGGGTATAAAAATCTGTTATTGTATCTGGTATTTCAGTCGTTGGCAAAAGAAATGCACATGATGCTCACGCACCAGTTCAGAGTACATACAATGATCTTCCTCAACCCCAGGGCAGTTGGAAAACTCAGTATGATGCCAATCAACGTAAATATATGGCACACTTAGCCATCGGCATTGGCGCTTTTGTAGGAACCCTTATATTTGGAAAAGCCGCCGGTTTATTGGAAACCTATAGTGATATTCCACAGCGTCCAGCAGTCATTGATTCATACCAATAAGTGGCGTTCTTCTATGTAACTAGTAAATATATTTAGTGATTTAGAATATTTTGTATTATAATTTAAGTCCCTTATAAGCTTTACTGTTAATTTTTGATGGTAACAACAAAAACACTTTTAAGACATAAAATCCAATTTGAGCTGTAGTACATAAATATAACTCAATAAATGGGAATTCTAGACCCGATTCGTCTTTCAACAGTTTAAAGGTACAATTAATTAAATTATTCCTTGAATTTAAAAATTATAGCTTTAGATTTTTATAAATAGTTATTACAGAGTGGAAATGTCCCTTTTATTATATTGTCAATAATATGAGACAGAGCTGAAGTTAAACGCAGTCTGTTTAAACCTGATTTACTTTTACCAATTTTTTATCCAAAAAATTATCATGATTCGCTATATTTGTGTCATCTTTTTATGTTACAGTGAATTTGGTAATTTATCAGTTAAATTAATGGCTTTCAACTTTTAGACTAAAAAAAGTGATAATGATAAACTACAAACCGTAATAGACATAACTTTTCCTGATGAGCATACGACTATATCAATATGTATACAGGATGATTAACTTTTTATGATTAGGACTTTAACCATTGGTATTAGTGATGGGCTTAATAGTTCATTTCGGAGAACTAGTTCTCGAGAACTAGTTCTTAAATCTAGTTCGCTAACTACTTTAGATGTTCGACGACGTGAGTCACTAGCAAAAGCATCTCTCGTTCTCCCGTTGCCAGGCACGTTTGCGATCGTTCAGTCTCGGTCAAATGTGCATGCAGATTCGTTTACATTTAGAGGGTGGAGTAGTGAAATAAGCTAGCAAATGTACCACTGCGTTTTAAAAATTAATCATTTCAAATTAGTAATATTTACGAGCGGGTTGCATTGTTTTACATTAGCGCTGAATCTAATAGCTGTTGCATGTTTTTTAATAACACGCTTTTTCATTTACTTCTAGTCTAAAAAATCTAATGATCTAAACTAAGGCAAAATAGTCTAATGTATAATAGGTTTTTTGTAAATATTCATCCAATCAGACAAAACGATCTAAAGTACCTCTCCTGCCTTTGTTTATATCCACAGTATTAAGAATTTAAAGTACAATAATCTGTTTTGTCGCTGGAATTTCCTACAAAATATGTTCATTAGACTTTTTTTCCTAGGAATGGCTGGCAAGGTTTTCGATTTTCTAACTAAAACCCCTTATCCTAGGAATTATAGATGCGCTTTTATATTCCGTGCGCCTGCCTTCTCATGTCCGCATCGCAATCGTAGTAGTTCGCGAACTGTTTCAGATTCGATCCGAATCATTATATACTAAGCTGTTTCGTTGAACAGACGTAATGAATGAAAGAAATGAATGTGCTGTGCGCTGCTTTATGCTTTGACAGACCGAAACATAAGATCGGTCTGTCGGAATCTGAATAAGAGATTTTGAGAAAAATGGCTTCTTATGGATTCATTACATGTGAATATTTAGATTTTCATTGTGACGTTTTTGTTGCGAGAAACCATCATCAACTTTCTTTTTTCTTATGGGCGCCACATTGAGTTTTAAGAAAGTTGATGGTTTCTTGCAGTCGAAACGTCATAATGAAAATCTAAATATACCTACATACAGTGAAATTCCTCGAAAAACTTGCTATGCAAAAGTGTTTTCAGATTTTAAAAATTCCTCTAAATAAAAAAGTCAGACGATTTTCTAAAACGCTATATTTACTTTTTTCAAAATAACTCAAATGCCTGAAGAGCTAGGACCGGTCTGCAAGCGCCATTAAGTTAGCAACAGAATTGTCTAAAACTTTTGCCATTTAACCATTTTCCTATCCCTTATAGTTTTCAAGATGTAAGCATGTATATGCATCACCAAAATGGTCCACACTGTATATACATGGTGTCCCATAAGCACCTGACCAAAAAGGTACTGCGACATTATTTGGCTCAAAAGAAGACAATCTGACCTAACTTCCTAACAAAAAATGTCTGGCTCCTCTGCTATTGATTGTCAAAGTTTTTGGAAAAAATTATGTTTTTTGTAGTATCTGGAGAATATTACGATGGATTTTAATAAAACTTACTGTGAACTTGTTCATAAGTAGGACTCATGAAGCAACCGTGTCCATTCGCCTTGGGCTAGTGACAAATTCTTGAGTGTTAGTACAAGAATTACCAGAACTTTTTATTTGGTCATTAGAATACATCCATTTTTTTTTATTGATACATCAGTCCTATCTCGAGATTTTCGTGCTCTTGGTAAAATCTTGTAGTGTTCCTTAAGGGGGCGATTTAGTATGTATATTTTTACCATGTAACAGAGCTTCAGATGAGGACACAAATCGTCGAAGAAACTAACATAATTGAATATTATTATATATCAATGTATTCGCAATGGTTCCCGCTAGTGAGTGAAATAAATGTCAATGCTCATGAGAACAGAAGAATAATTTAAATAAATGCCAAAGTACCTCAATTTTAACCATACTGTTAGTCTGCCAATATATTGGATTTACGACGGAACTAGGTCAGGCACAATAACCAAACTACTTCACTCACTAGAACGGACACTTAGGATCATTTGTATTTAATTTTCAGATTAATATTTATTAACAATTCTATAATTTGTGTCCTCAAGTAAGATGACAACATTTTACACACGACTCCATGTTATATTATATTATATTATATATTTAAACCAGAATTTTAGCGGTTTCTATCTTCTACAAGAATTTCTAAATAAAATTAGTTTGTGTACTCTGTCACAGGTGTCGCTACCCTTGAAAATGAAAGCGAAAACACAGAGTTGGTTTATTGTAAATTGTATTGGCCGAGAAATAGTGAAATTTCTGGCGTTTTTAGGTACTGAAATCTTTAAAAGTAAAACGTGTAGAACAAAAGTAGGGGTAAGCACAAAAATAAAATCCTTGATGTTTTGTTTATTCATGGTTACCGTTTAAATTTACCCAAATAAAATAATAACTAAAAAAAAGCGTTTGCAAAACATGCGTTTGCTATTATCCTAACCCCACATTTTAACAATTATTTTCACGTACTTATAAAAAGTAAACAATTTTATATGTAGGACTAAGCAAGTAAATGTTATAAGAATATTTACATGTGGAATTATATATAAAAAAGATAGTATTTTCGTAGATTTCAGTACCTAAAACCTTAATGGTTTGATCGTTTTTTGCACCTGTTTATTCGTTTTACTGCGGCCGGCGTCTTTGAAAATACTCAGGTGGCATGACATAACATTCCTATTATTTGATAAGCTTTAGATTATTCAGTTATTAAATGTTTGAAATTATTTGTCTTTGCGGAAAACACTATTTACAGAATATGGGACCCATAATGGTCTGATATTATCTTTGATATATAAATATGGGTAATATTTTAAAAGTAGGTAGGTACCTAAGTAATAAGATTTTGTAAAGCTTAAGTAGTACGAAAATATAACGCATAAAAAACCAATAATATGTACTAATTTTTCTTTATTAAGAATAAAGATTAAATTTTACGTACAGGGTGTCCCACATAAAATCGTTATTTATATTGTAGCCTTGGTAGTTTCAAAATAAATTTACAGCTTAAAAATTGGTCTGGCTCAGGTAGATTTCTGTTTCAATCTACAAATCAGTAGCTACTTACCGATAAGAAGGAAACCACTAGTCTAGTCGAGAAGTGAGTTTTTTTTGCGAAAAATAGTTATTGTAATCCTAAAAATATGGTTGTTAGTACATTGGATTCGGAATTAAATTCAGAGAAAGAAGTATTTTTTAATTTATCCGCAATTAAAAATAGCAATTGTTATAAACAAAAAACGAAGAGAAAAAAGGGAGTCTCCGTTTTTTAACTATAACTAAAAAAATATTGAAGATAGCTGAAATTTCAAAAAAGATCCTGAAAGAGGAGAAAATTTCAGCAAAATAAGTCAGGAATTGTAGCTCCATTATTTATAATTTTAATTTGACGTTGAAAATATAGCTCCGCGCGGCGGCGGCGGTTTCCGCGTCGTCGCGTCGCCGCCAAGCAAAGTGTGCAACACAAAATAATTTTTTTATAGTATTCAATATTAATTTAAAAATCTAAATAAATTATAGTGTCATCTAGACACTTGAAGGAACACAGCCCAGTTGGAAAATAATTTTTAACTTGACTTATGTTAAAGTTATTCAATTGTTAATGAACTAATTTTTCGTGGTCCTAATCTTTCATAAAACTTGTTGTAAAACTTTAAATAATGTATCTAAAATTTTTTTTCTTTCTGGGAGGTCTTTTTATATACATAATAAACAAGATTCCGTTGTAAAAGTTTATAAAAGTTTTTTCATTTGTTTATAATGATTTTTTAAAGTTAACAAAAAATGAAAAATCCGGGAAATGTTATAAAAATTTTTTTTTACCAAATGTTTGATTTTACTTGTTTTTCTATTAATATATTGCGTTTATTAACTTAGCTAAAAAAATTTTAACGTTATTTGTTTATAAATTTGTTATAAACAAATGGACAAGTTTAATATTTTTGAAACATTTTTTTGCCATTTTATTGTCTTGGTAAATTAATGATTTTTAAAAACAAAAATTTTTCTTAAATAAATTTTTTAATTGTTTATAATCGATTTTTATATTTATTTGTCATTTAAATTATTTATTAAGAAATCATTTTTTTTTAAATCATCATTTGCTATTATCAATATAATTTAAAAAAAAAAATTTATTCAAATTTTCATTGTTTATTTTATAAACAATTTGTTATAAACAAATTCTGATTTTCATTTTATTTTTTTTTCGTAACTTTAACGAATTATAAATACAGCTATGTGCATCAAAGTGGTAAATAACATTTTTTTCTAATTTTTATTGCATTTTTAAATACTTTATCACATCAAAGCTGAAACGGTCACCTATTTGATAAACTTATAAATTGTTATAATTTCTAAATTATTGATGATACGGTCTTTGACATTCAGGTAGATCTTTTAGATAATTTATTGATCTATAACATGAATTTTTTTACCTGCTTCATATCTACAATGGTTATATTTTTATAAACATTTGTATATAAAAAAATGCATTATCTAATTCTTTAAATGACTAAAACTTTTAAACTATTGAAGTTACGGATTCCACTATTTAAGACAATTTTATAGAGTAACTACTGGACTACTCAATAAAAATTTTTTTATATTTTTTATTCCATTTGTTTACGATGTTTTTTTATTTGTTTAAATTATCACACGATTAAGGGTACATTTTCTGGATTTTCTGTACTTTTTTTCTAACTAATGTCAATATTTTATATTCTTCTTGTTGTTTTCTTCAATTTTGTCTATTTTTAATTAAACACTTAACTTTTGTAAGAGCAGAAACTCAAAATTTTAACCAATTGTGCAGCCTGGAAGATATTTACGGAATACAATGAACTTTTGAGTTATAAAATAAACAATGAAAATTTGAATAATTTTTTTTTTGTAATTATATTGATAATAGCAAATGATGATTTAAAAAAAAATTCTTAATAAATAATTTAAATGACAAATAAATCAAAAAAACGATTATAAACAATTAAAAAATTTATTCAAGAAAAATTTTTGTTTTTAAAAATCATTATTTTACCAAGACAATAAAATAGCAAAAAAATGTTTCAAAAATATTAAACTTGTCCATTTGTTTATAAATTTGTTATAGCTAAGTTAATAAACGCAATATATTAATAGAAAAACAAGTAAAATCAAACATTTGGTAAAAAAAAAATTTATAACATTTCCCGGATTTTTCATTTTTTGTTAACTTTAAAAATCATTATAAACAAATGATAAAACTGTTATAAACTTTTACAACGGAATCTTGTTTATTATGTATATAAAAAGACCTTCGAGAAAGAAAAAAATTTTTAGATACATTATTTAAACTTTTACAACAAATTTTATGAAAGATTAAGTCCACGAAAAATTAGTTCATTAACAATTGAATAACTTTAACAAAAGTCAAGTTAAAAATTATTTTCCAAATTTTCCTGTGTTCCTTCAAGTGTCTAGATGACACTAAAATTTATTTAGATTAGATTTAGGCCCGATTTTTGAAAAAAAACCTAATTCGCCCGGACTACTAGGCTTATTTTATTCATTATTCAATTCTTCAAAAGTCTTCAAAATTTAGAAATAAAAAGTTGTCATTCTGGGAACAATTGTTTATACAAATTTTGACTTTTTTAGTATTTGTAGAATAAGCTTTACAAGTCGATTTTTCAGAGCACTATATTTCATTTTTGCAATAAGTATTTCGTTCTAAAAAAGTTTTTTTTCTGTTCTTCATTAGTATTATTTTTGGTTTTCCATTTAAAAATTAAAGTAAGTAGCAAAAAAAATAGTGTATCTGGCAATTGAATTCAGATCCACTATAACTGCAGGCTAATTATATTTGAAATCGCATTATATTGCTTGGTAATTGTCCAAAACATGACATAAATTTATTTAATTTTAATAAGCAATAGCATAAAATCGATGTAAAATTTCCCTGGGAACACGATGGTGCAATTATTTTTTTGCTACTTGCCGTAGTTTACGATATTTGCGAAAAACCTTATTTTTACGGGTTTTTGACCTTTTGACCCCTTGCCTGATCACCTAGGTCAAAAATTTTTGCGGATTCGGATTCCTGAGGGTCGAAAACATATTTGCGCCCAGGTTTGATCGACAGAGGAAAAAATGGAGGTTCAGCCTTCATTTCAATGGACTAAATACATACAGTAATATTATATATATATTTTATGCCTATACATATTATTCTCCAAACGTAATTAGTAGCAAGTTTCTATATATTTTAGTAATTAAGCAGTGTTTTTAAGTTAATACGACTCGCCAAAGTAAAAAAATAATTCAGGTTAGGTATATATTTTTTTTACTGAAAATAGCAGTTAATTTACATTATCGCATTGTTAATGTGAAAATATAAACATTAGACTGTTGACTATTCCATGTTATACATGTTTTAACGTCACTTTTGAAGAAGAAACTACATGTAATTTTAAAAACCGTATTTCTGTTTTTATAATGAAGGAATAGTAATTATAAGATTGTTTAAGCTTATTAACTAAAAATTATTGCCTACTCAATAAAAAAAATATTATTGTCCTCGATAATCTATTACTGATTAATAAAATATTTACTCTCTTTCCTTATAACATAGTATGTACACAAATTGGAGCCGTTCCTGAAAAATCGGGCGAATATGGTTGCAGTGTAAATTATTAGACTTGAAGCGTTGGCCGCTAGAGCAGCATCTGCCGGGGTCCCGTTTCGTGACTCACGCTGGGCGATATTTTTTGTACAAAATCCCGTCCTTAAGTAATTTTAAGAGATATTTTTAATTTTTTTATCAGAACTTTAAATTAGTATTATAATTATACTTTCACAATAGCGATTACAATCATTTTTAAGTTCACACAATCTGTACAATAAATTTTTATTTTATTTAAAAAAAATGTCTTCCTATCATAAGCCTTTGTTGTCAATCTTGTGACATACTGGACTATGTATAGATATGTTATTACAGAAAACTTCTTATTTAAGTAACTCTTCTCTGTCGCTCCATTGGTATTCATTAGATATACAGGACAAGAGGGTATGTCTTATTGTTGACATTGCCTACAATTTTAGGGCAATTTGAGCCATACAACAAAAAGAAAAGAAATAAAACTGAACACTTAAACAAAACATATGGTGTGCCTGTTTTCATGGAACTGTTTTTAATATCCTTTTTAATTTCACCAGTAACTTAAATATATTAAAATTTTTAATTTCACTGCATAATTTATGATGAGGTACTAGATTCACCAGCTTTCGAAATGGATTTTTGGAATGTGTGTCAACATAATAATAATTATAATGAAAAACAGGACAAAAATTTAACTACTAAGGCAAAAACGACCCATTTGTGACCTAATTGCCAGGCTGAGGCCGCCCCAGTTCATTACTACCATTATGTACAGAAGTAATAGACAAAAAAATTACGAACTTGGAACAAACAGAATTAAAACATGTATTTATTGTTACAAAATTAATTATAATCATATACAGAACAATACAGGGTCTTCACAAACCCAGGGGGAATTTTTTAATGTCGTTAAAATCATTGAAACTGCTCTTAAGATTAATAACAATCAAAATTGTTAAAACTTATTCCGAACCCCTGGAATTATTTCTAAGATATATACTTCAAAAAAAGATGCAAGTCATTTATTTTTTATTTGACTTGATTGTGTAATTTTGGAAAGTGCTCAAATTACGAATAAAAAATTTGATTGAATTTGATATAAAAAATAATTTTGCACAATTTGCTGATCAAAATTTTGTTACGACATTGCATTGCATAATCAGAAGTGTCTCGGCTGGCATTTCCAAAAGATGACAACCCCAGATAGAAGCCTTAAATATCAATGTATATCGTGTTCCTTATTTTAGTTTGGAAAAGTAGGCAACCCTAATTGTCCCCTGTACAAAAAAAAATTAAAGGATTTGGACGTACTGGTGGATGGTATGAAATGATAATTATTATAAATATAAAATTCAATAAAACAAATATAATAACTTAAATATATTTTGCAATAATAAAAATTAATACAAATATGTATAGTAAATTATGAGAAATACTATTTTAATATAAATTTGGTATTATATATACTTTCTATTTACAAAAACTACAGTATAAACAATATAATTTTCACAAACATAATACTATAGGTACCTAACTAACAAGAAGCGGACTTCACTACATCTGTGAGGTATGGCGCTTCTTCCTAACAAAAAGATCTCTTATTCTGTGTGACATTTTTGGTGCGTCTTGTGAATTCATTGATGTGGGTCTCTGAGAAGTATTTTGCCAATCATGCCTCTGGGGTGGGTTGAAACCATCTAAAACAGAAACATTCTTAAGATTTACACTTCCACATGTAGTCATACAAAAAATACACCACAAGAAAGATTTAGAGAAAATAAATTTAGAATTTTTTTAAACCTAATGATATAATGAACATATGCAGAGAAATACAAATAGTTATAACTAAACCTCGGCACACTTGGAGACATGATAAGAGTTGGGATTTAAAAGCAAAGTGTATAATGTAAGCTGGCTATGTCCCATGAAATGTTAAAAATGTTAAGATAAACTAGAATCTAGTATAATTCAGTTAAAAGAATTAAAAGACGTTTTGAATAGATGTGTTTCTACAATAATAATAATAATAATACAATTATTATAATAAATGCATTTTACTAGATCATCTGAAGCGCTTTGGCCAGTATTACAATATAAAAGTTATGACTAATCATTTTGGGAGTTTTTGTTCACAATGTCATTATTTATATATAAACAAAATATTGTTTTTCACTCGTCATAATATTTTGATAATATGAATCACTATGGTTGCAGTTAGTATATATATATCAAAATATTGATATATTTGGTCTGGGTATATAGTAGTTACTTCCCATAAAATCACACACACATATAAATCGGTTTATCTAATTGGCGAGAGTACCTGCGAAATTGCAGATTGCTCTCTACCAGTGTGACATGATTGAAGGCTTAGACATTGAGTAACACTGACCATTCATATATGCATTCTGCTGTGTTTCACATAAAATTTTATTTAATATGTCATTTAATGACATTTAGCCAAACGTCACCATTTTTTGGTATTTTGACATTTTGATGTCTTTTTCTTGTTATTTGGATATGCAATATTTAGTACAATTACCTTATCAAAAATAAAGACATTATTTTTATAAAGTCATAGGAATATCTGAACTTGCGACTGTGTGATTAATGACATTATTATTAATTTTAATAAATGAGTGGCGACACATTTCATCCAAAAAACTTCCTTTTAATTTATACATTGAAAATGTCATTTCAAATGCTTATATGAGTTTTGATTTTCAACTCTCAGTGGCAGCTTCTCATACCATTTTAAATGAATAAATTATTATGTTGTAAAGTTGAAAATGGGCGAGATATCGAGTAAAAACGATTTTTCTTTAAATTCAAGATGGCGGCTGACGCAAGGGTGGAATTCAGTCGCGATTATGAATTTACACTACTATTGACCCCCCCTAAAGGTTAGAATAATAAAATTGTGGTCCCTAATTTTTTCCCGGTTAAATGACAACCCGACTGGGCTATTTGTTATTAATAATTTTGCAAAGAAAAGTAATAAAATCTATTAACTTCTTGATCTATTGTAATACTAAAACTAAATGATGGTAGATGTAAGGGGGTAAATTAAAAAGGACTTTAATTTACCCATTTACAAATGAAGTGCATTGCTTGCCTTCTAACTAGGCTCTTTATGTTAAATTGTTCGTAAAAAATTTCTTGAGCCAACTTGCAAATAAATGCATCTGATTTAAAAAATATCTGTTGATGCTTAGATCTCCATATATACTAAAATATAATAATGTTGGTAGTAGCGAAAAAATCAAAGAGATCCAAATTGTAGAAAATATAATTATTTCCAACTTTGTTTATGTACATTTATGTCGTTTAGTCAATAACAAACGGGATAATTCAATAATTATACTTTGTCACTATTTTCCCCCTTAACTTGAAAAATATCGATCGCACGATAAAATTTGTAATAAAAGAAGTTGTAGGAAATCGCATTTTCAACAACTTAAGTCCTTACCACTTTTGTTGTAAAGTTGAAAATGGCCGAGACATTGAGCAAAAACGATTTTTCCTTAAATTCAAGATGACGGCTGACGCAGGGGTGGAATTCAGTCGCGATTCCGAATTTACACTACTATTGACCGCCCCCCCTAAAAGTTAGAACAATAAAATTGTGGTCCCTAATTTTTCCCTGGTTAAGCCCTTTTTTTGTCTAACCCGACTGGAGTAAAAATAAACTGCAATATTTAATTGTTCTGCTCACTAATCTACCAAATGGTTGTTAACTATGCGAGTATTGAATCATAGTTAATTCACAATCAATTAATGACGTAAAAAAAATGTTTCATATCTTTAATCATGTTGGTAATACTTTAATTTATTTTTTACTCATTATTTTATAGTTTCATGTGATCAATGCCTTGTTTTTTTTTTTTCATGTTATTTAGTCCTATGTATGCATGAGTACATCATACCGGTCTGGCCAGGTAATTCTTTCGCATAGACAGTAAATTACATGCATCTCCCCTATCAACTTCAGGTGGAAGGTGTCGGACATGACATATCATCGAGGCTGCGACTCGGACTCTCGTAATTGGTTGGCTGTGGGAGCGCACGTGCCCCGTTGCATTTTTTTGTGAACCGATCGAATACCTAAAGCTCTTTGCTTAGTTTTATTTTTATTATTATTCCACTCAAACATTTGGTAAGAAGTAGACGGAATATTACAAAATAAAAATGGCGTACAGTGTTGAACAAAAAATTATTTACTATTAAATGGTATTGTGCAGAAAGTGCAGAGGAAATCGTTGGTCGATTTATATTTCCATACTCCGACGAACCAGTCCCCACTGCTAGAACTGTTTTGAATATTTTTCATAAGTTTGAGAATTGTGGATGTGTTAATCGGTGTACGAAATGCAGCAATCAGGAACCTCGTCAAATTCCTGAAGCAAGGAGAGAAAAAGAAGTTAATGCCTGTGCTTTTGTGGAATTAAGTGAGCTGTGTTCTTCCTTCCAAATTTTCGAAGAACTTGACATTCCAAGTCTTACAGTTCATCGCATCTTAAAAAAGAATGGTTAAAAAGCCTATAAAATGCAAACTTCTCAAGAAATTATTCCTGGTGATCAAATAAGGCGTAAGGAGTTTTGTGACTCCATTAGAGAAAAAAATAGATGAAAATAATGAATTTGCTAGGCAGATTTTATTTACAGACGAATCATATTTTTCCCTACTTGGCCGTCATAATCCTTCAGTGGTCCAATATTGGTCCCGGGAAAACAAGTATTAAGAACGCAGTACCCTCAAAAGGTAAATGTTTGGGCTGGCATTTTAGATGATAATATTGTGGGTTCCTTTTTTATTGATGGTAACTTAAATGCTGAGTGATATTTATTTATTACAAAAAGGTGTTGTACCAGCTGTACGAAACTTGGATGTAAATTTTGAGGAAATTTGGTTTCAGCAAGACGGATGTCCTGAACGCAACGCAAGGCCAATTCAAGATTATTTGGAACAAATTTTTCCTGAAAGGTTTATTTCCACAAGAGGTATCATACCTTGACCTTCTCGATCTCCAGATCTGACACCCTGCGACTTCTTTTTATGGGGTCATTTAACACAACTTCTCTACAAACATCGACATGAAAGAGCTGCAAATTTGGATGAATTACGGCTTAAAATTAGAAATATTTTAGGATCAGTTACTCCTAAAATTTTGTCAAATGTTCCTCAAGAATTTTCCGACAGATTAGGATTATGAAGCTCAAGGAGGTGGTTTATTTGAACACTTTATTAATTAAAAATAGGCTTTATTTAATAAGCACTTGAAAATAATTCATTATTTTGCTTAAGACCACTCATTTTATTTTAGAATACCGTTTTTGTTTTTACTAAAGGTTATAAATAATTTGTAATAAAGTTGGAATGCTTTAGTATGGTCTCAAAACCTCTTTATCATTCTTGTAAAAAAATATCGCACAAATAGGGTAATTACTGTACGTATGGCAACACTGCTGTCAATTCCAGGCCGTGGCTTATAGTCTTTATGCCATCGCAATAAATCAAAACCGTAATTATTGTCCAGTATTCTTTCTTCCGTATGTACGTATCTTAGACGTACGTTGTTCCCAAATTCCTAATGCAAGGCAGAGACAATAAACCAATAGTCGAGGAGAGCTTAGAACCGCAGCTTTTGTGCACTTATGGCGTTTTTTTATTCCCTTATATCGCTGGCATAAAGTTATACAAATGATATGGGGGTGGGGTCAGAATTATTAGGGGAGACTGGTGAAATATTTATATAATTTACTAACTTTGTATCGGAATAAAAATATGACCAGACCTGTATGTACGTTTTCTGCAATACAATTACAAACATTTGTAAAAATATACTTTCAAACTTATCCTGAAACTTACTGCAAAATCCGTCAGATGCTTTCAATGATTAAAATAAAAGCATAAATAAATAAAATAAAATATTTACACAATTTAGGCACAATGCTGGAAAACATTTTTTTTGTAATTTTTTCTATTACTAAATAACATTAACACTATCTCTTAAAATTGTAAGTTTCAGGGGAAAATATTTATACATTATTTCTGGGCAAGGGTCATTTTTGCAGACCTGTTCCAGCTTATATAAACTTCAGATTATGTTACGAGAAGAAAATATTAGTGTTTTACTGTATTTTTTATTGAATTAAGTAAAATCATTTCTTTGTCTTTTAATTCTTAATGTGGTAATGCAAGGCCACACAAAATCCACCTGTGTATATACCTGTCATAACTATTGCATATTTTCACCTGCCCATATATCCATACCATACCAAAAGGAGTAAAAATGAAAAGAAAATGGTGAATCATGACAATTTTTATTGAAATTTTCACTTAAACCTGAGTCGTCATCACTTGATAAAGGCCTCCTTTTAAACATAAAATTCGTGTGAACTGTGATTTTAAGGTTGAAGATACAAACGCAACACCGCAGGTGTACACATTTGTATTATCCATGAAAGGTATCTATGTAAATTAGGTGGCAAATATATTCATCAAAAACGATATTAAATTGTATGATCCATCGTAACCAGTTAAGTACATTTGTACACTATATTTTTGTCTGCTGACACACATATTATGTAACCATTAGCTTGATACATTACACATAAAACGATTTAATAAATCTATATCCCTATTTTTCTAAACCTGTCTTGTTATTTGTGTCATGTCTCCAGGCTCACCGAGCTCTAATTAAACTTCTCAAGATTAATAAACAATTAATGAACCAATATGTGTTTTTGAGAAGTTATTCAATATATTATAAGATTTTCATGTCGACAAATTTATTTTCACTAATTTTAAACAACTTATTTGGTGGTGAAAGAAGAGAATAGATACACAAGCAAAAGAGAGTGCTGAAAAGAGAGAAAAGTTAATGAAAGGAGTGCCCATTAGTAAGTTTTTAATATATTTCCAGCATGCAAACTAACCATAAATATTTCCACTGTTTTCGAAAGCATAACGCCTGGACATATAATTATTTGGAGGTTCGGTCATCGGTAAAGGTGGTGGACTTTCTCCTAAATTAGTAAATTAATTAGTAAAATATTACCAATCATATGTTACAATGAATCACTTATTTGATACTGAAAATTAAATATGAATAGTATGCATTACATCATGCAATTTGCCTGTACTTAGTTAAGTAAGTAT
The DNA here is from genome assembly GCF_000390285.2 of Anoplophora glabripennis. Taxonomy (NCBI): domain Eukaryota; kingdom Metazoa; phylum Arthropoda; class Insecta; order Coleoptera; family Cerambycidae; genus Anoplophora; species Anoplophora glabripennis. The sequence continues at coordinate 258,929 of NW_019416690.1, read as the reverse complement.
ATTAAAAACATTAATTAATATAAATCACTTTTTATCTTTAATATACGCTATATTCTGGAATTGTGTGACTCACATCAAAAAAATTCTATTTACACCATATTTTCACAATAACATTTTTTTATATATTAAAAATACTTTTTTGATCTTTACAAAGGTTTTAAATTATCAATTTTGAATGTATTTTTTTGATATTGCGATATTTCTTATTAAATTATTGTATATCACCAAAAATAAATGTGCCATGTCCAACATAAGGATATCTATCATAGGAAAATCAAAGACATACAAAAGAGTAATAGAAATCCAAAAGAACCTGGAACTAACTACCTGGAATTTGAAAATGGCTTCTACATAGAAATAAGGACCGGAACATCACAGATCAGTGAATTGAAATAATCAAGCACTGGAACAACATGGATCCGTAAACACAACAAATATAAATGCCAGCCAGAGGATTTAATCTTGTTTTAAAATTCCTTCTGAAGAATGTGATATGTCTCTTGAAACGTTAAAAAGTCTAAAGTAAAGATGTGCAACCAGTCTGGAAATTATTCAACTGTATATTCTTTGTTACACATATGAGTAAAAAAAACATTGAATTTAAAAATATTTTCAAAATACTTCTGATGACAGATGAAATGTATCTGAAGCATAATTAAACCATCATAAATAACACATCAGTGAAAATCAACCTAAAATGATTCAAAAATATATACTTTAGATAGAAGACATAACTGTATTTAAAAACTGTGATATTCCTGAATTCTGCAGACTAACGCCCCAACCAGCACTGAATTACACCCGGGAATATCTAGTAACATCACTTGTCAGCGGAATCAGCTGTCTGTCAGTTTGGCTACACTGAAGGCTTAGACATTAAGCAGTAGTGACCATTCATAGACCATTCATTTTTATCTCACAAAAAAAGTTGGTGGTAAAAATGGTGTATCCCATTTTAACATGTATGTTACCTGTTAAGTCCTTTTCAGTCCCACTAACCACATTGGAGAGAAAATTAAAAAAGGCCCGTGAAAACAGTGATGAAATAGAGAACCCGAAGGTACAATTGACGCCCAGACTACCCGTATTTTCACAAAAAGAAGATGAGTGTGCCTCATCGTGCCCTATAACATCATCCCATCTTGCCCGATAGTTCAGGTAAAATGGAATGATATCTAGTTTTTTATATATTGTTATTTAATCACTTGTGCAATGGTTAGATGCTCCTGATTTCATGTAATTATTGAAGACTGACAACAAAATGACTGAATAAGAATAAAGACGATTTTAAAACTACTAAACCCTATGAATAATTGAGTTTTAATCCTTAACTGCCCCATCTTACCCGGCCTTCCCCTAAAAGGTGCCATGAACAAATGTTATTTTAGAAAAAAATAAAGTAGAAAACCTAGTTTTCAAAATATCTAAAAAATAAATAATCTGAGATCTACTTCAACTATTTCAATGGTCCCTTACAGCGGTGGTTGATGAAAATCGATGTCATATTTTTTATAAAAAAATGGGACCCATACGATTTTAGGAGGTACAATTAGGTTTCTTTATTTTTCACAAAATTAAATTTTTATATACAGTGTGTCCACGGATTGAGTGCACGTGAGGTGTAAATGACAAAAAATTTTCGAGTTGAAATTTGAGCTTTTGGGCTTCATCTCTGCTTAACCTTAAACTAAGAAGTTGAAAAAATTGGTCCAATTAATTAATGCACAGGGTGTTTTTACGATGAATTTTAAAAAATTCTCGAGTAAAGTACCTGTTTTTAAAAATATAAAAAATATTTACTTAAGAAGGTTTGATACATCTCTTGCAGGGCAGGCGGTGCGGGAGGGAAGCCTATGCTTATACACGGTAGTTTCGTTGTAGTACCAACCTTACATAAACTAATTTGAGCAAACTAAATATAATATATACGAATGAAATTTATACAACTTATACTTTATTAGCTTGCATATATTTTTCGTGTTTAATGCACGGCAATTAACTTTTTATTTGAATAAAAGTGTCTATTCATTAGGAGCTTGTAATATTATTGATGAAATCTGGCAACATTGCCATGGCGTGGTGGTAAAAGTTGGGACAACTGTCAACTGTGCTTTGCACGTATTCCATAAACATGAATGAACATCCAAGATACAAAGGAAAAGTAATGACTGAAAGCAATATAAAATGCGTATGAAACAGAATGTGGGACTGATAAGAAAAAAGTAAAATGTGCAAACCGAGAATCCATATGATAACTATCAAGAAGCTCAGTGCATGATAGTGAGACGTTACCTTGTCAAATTGAAGATTATGACAGAACATCTATACTGTTCGTTTTGCAAAGAGATCCTTTCAATTTTAGTTTCAACTTGCTATTATATTGCATTAGATCACAAAAAATGTATTTAATATTAATTATTACTACATATGTTTTCGCTGGAATAATTTTATAATCTATAATCGAGCTATTCAAATATAGCGCGTCAGTTAATGCGTTAAATACAGCGTACAGTGTTGCCATATTTCCTTTCATTGGATCAGATGTTTGTTCAAATTTGTCAAAACGTTATATATTCATACCTCAATAATTAAATTGTAAGTGCATATTTTTATTGTTTTAAAATGTTTAGTAATATTTAATTCTTTAATGATAATTATATTTTCCCGATCCTGATCCAATTTCTTGGTCAACTAGAAGTCCTGATTTAACTCTATTGGACTTTTATTTATTTGAATTAAAACGAAGAATAAAAGATACAATAATTAATGCCATCCTCATTCAAGAAATCCAAAATTCCTGCACAGAATTTACCAAGCGCGCTGAGCGATGTGTAATGGTTGGTGGCAGCACATTTGAATAACCATTATATTATTTGTTTATTTATGTTTATTATATTAGTTACATTTTTTTTTCTAATAAATAATTTGGAATTTGTACTTTGTGGTTGTGAAAAATAAAAAAAAAAAAGAAGAAGAGAAGAGAAATTGAAAATTGACAATCTGTCATAACTTTTAGTTCTCAATAACTTTCTTAAGTAAATATTTTTGATATTTTTAGAAACAAATTCATTATAAAAACACCCTGTACATTAATTAATTGGACTAATTTTCTCAACATCCTAGTTTATGCTCAGAGCTGAAATTTCAACTCGAAAAAATTTTTGTCATCTACACCCCACGTGCACTCAATCCATGGACACAAGCGGGTAACTCTTTTTGAAACCCAGGACGGACACCTCTATTTCAATTCCCTTTTTCGCTAATTTCTCTGGAAACTTTTTCATCATGAAAGTACTCTTTATGGATCTAGAAATCATCTAAGAAAAGGTATGGGTCACATATTTATTTATCAAAATATGAGCACTTTAATTTTCATCAGTCACCGCTGGTTCCCTAATAACGCAACTTTTTTTTAATTTAAGCCATCGTTTTCGATATCCTCATGATAGACATTCTCGTTTTGGATGTGGTATATACAAAGTTCGCATTGTTACCATTAGAACATCAAATATATATCTTTAAATTGCTGCACAAATTAATTGTCTCCAACATACACACTTTAGTAAAGGTATTTACAAATGAAAAATGAATATAGAGGCACTGTAAAATGTGTTTATTTATAGTAAATGTGTGACATTCTGTACATACACTTGCTTGTGGATACGATATTAGGTTTAAATGATGTGAATAAAACATTTTAAAAACAAAAATAAAGAATGTCTTACCCATTGTATGTCGATGAGAATGTGACGCTACGCTTCCATTAGTCGACTGAAGGTCATGCCGCAAAAGTACTGAATCCGCCACATCCGGACTTGAAGTCCTACTCGATTGGGAACTAATTTCAAAATCGTTATGGTCCTGTAAATAAAGTAATGTAACAAAGCAAATTTTAAAACAACCAAAATATATTTACCTTAGGAATATCGAAGTGCAGCAACTGTTGACTTGGAGGTAACCTAGCTCTAAAAGTAATTTTGTTTATCCAGTCCATCATATCTACTTCGGAATTACTAGAGAACAGGAATTCTGAACCGTCAGTAATTATTAATCGGAAAGTATGTTTTCGTTTTTGGTAGTCTTCGGCTACTGTACACGAAGCATTGTGGATATTTAGTGGTGGACAACTTGCTTTACTTGCTGCAAAATCGTCTTTGTTTTTAAAGAAGCATAGCAACTGACCACAGAGTACAGTGTATGAATTCTTCCATGTCCTGTTTGTTGCTCTTTTTTGCCCAGGAAGTAATAACTGTTTTCTTTCCAAGAATGCCTCTGCTTCCACTGGCGGTAAAACTATATCTAAAATTTAATTGTGCCATGGAATTTTAATACTGGTCATTTCAGTGGTTTTCCCATCGATTTGACAGTATACTATGGATGGAATGTAGAGAGAGAGGTAAGGGGCCGCTTTAGAACAAGCGACATCGTAAATTACAAATTTCTTTACATCAAAAAATAATTTGAGTTTCAAACCAAGTCCATTTTATAGAAAATCTGCATTCAAATGGGGGAAAGTCTGTTATTTGTGCATTAATTCAAATTTGGACAAACTGTGTAATAAAATCTATAAATATGTATTGCTGGTTGGCTATTTGCTATTGAGCCCTCTTAAATCAATGTCGCGCGATTTGTATCCTAGGTTACGTGAGTTAGGGTAAATCGCTGCCGCTTTTGCAGTTCATGTTGGAGCAGGTACATTGCACAGAAAGTCAGCTTTGGCTCCATCCATAGTATACTGTCAAATGATGGGTTTCCCATCCACAGAATTTAACAGATTCTGTTAATTATTTAGATCATTATATTGACATTTTGGTTTTTTAATCTTCAAATTCATATGCAATTTCTCCATTGAAAAAGTAAAGAAGCAGTAATTCAAGGACAGACAAGTAGTGTTTGAGAAGTTATAAGACCAGGAGTTGAGTCCAAAAAGTTAGTGCATAAATTGCTACCAGTTACGCAACCCCGTGTGCCAACAGATTTGTGATCTAATTTTTCCCTTAGTGACATGTAAAATAAAATTTAAAATCAAAATAATAAAAAAATTACTGATTAAAATTAACTAATATCTTTACCAAAAATATTAAAATATATTTTTCAGAAATGAATATTTCTTTTTGGTTGAAGGAACAACCCCATTAATTGATAAGAAAAGTGATAAAATTGCAATATTTACCTGCTGGTTTTGATCTTAACGAGCCTCGTCTTCTTGTAGTAAATGAAGGTGTCCTCTTCGGTGGTTTGGAACTTGGTCCAACTTTCATACTCTCTGCCCTTTTTACTGAGGCATCGGAACCTCTCCTCATTCTGTCTCTTTCAAACATCTGAGCCACTGAATTAGTTTTTCTCAGAGTCACACTGGGTTTCACAGGCGGAGGAGTAATTACAATCTGAGTTTCTGTAGTAATAATCGTTTCACCATTAACAGTGTCTTCTGGTATATCATGATACCTGGAATCTCTCTCTCTAGATTCCTGTCGCCTCATTTCGGCTATTCTTGCCATTTCTTGTCTCTTCCTCTGTTCTAACCTTTCCAGTTCCACTCTTTCTTTTTCAGCTTTACGTGCAAGAGCTTCTTGTTTCAACTGTTGGGCAAATGCATCTTCTACCAGTGTCATTCGTTTAAGAGCGTCGAACTTATCCTCTTGTGCTTTGACAGCTTCTTCGAAGTCACGATGTTTACGAATAAGTTCCTCAACTTGTGGAATGCTTTCTCCGACTTTAGAGTCTTTTAAGATACCCTCTCTTACAACCAACCAGTTTTCTAAAGTATTTGCCTCTCGTTTGAAAAGTTGCACATCCAAGTTTTGTTCGTAAATGATATTTCTCTTATTCCATATATTTATCAACAGTTCCATTCTTTGTTGTAGTATTTTTATTTTATCTTCGATTTCTTGAGATAGATAGTGTTTCTCTTTAATGAAGGTGTTACCGTTTTTGTAAAACTGTTTGAGAACTGGCAAACGTCCATCAATTTCACTTTTGTATTCCTTATGCCTTTCTATTAGAATTTCGGCCTCCATGCTGTCCTGTGGCAAATCGGGCGCTGTTATCTTCGCGAGCATTTCATTTATCCATGCACTAAAGTAAAAAAATCAATTTTATTTTACTTTAAATGTATAAGACTAATTCTCATAATACAAAAAATCTGCTGTTTGATATCAAATAAATTAAAAGAGCTAATAAGTTAGAATTAGATAGGCAAAATTATACCTACCTAACCTAACTCAACTTCTCCAATACTACTAACAAATATTGTTAGGAGTTTGTATTCAATTAAAAGCATTTTCAAATGAAAGTTAGTATAGTGTCTCAAAACTTTAAAGACGTTTTTCTCAAAACGTGATTTTTTAAAACGGCATACAGCATAACTCTTAACAATTTTCATTTTATTCAATCCAAATTTTAACTATATTTTTAATATAACATTTCAAAGAGAAGTAGATCTGGGATTTTCAATAAGTTGATTTTATCATTATTTAATAACAAATAATTTCACCTTTTTTTTTGTCAAAATGTTCATATTTTTCTAGCCATACTCATGTAGATTAAGAGAAATTTTGTTGTTCTTTCTATTTTCAAATTTCAGTTATACTGCATGCCGCAGAGCGCCTCGAATTCAACATGCCTCGTGAGAATAGCTCTAGCGTCGCCATTTTATACTACTTATGAATAAATATATATATATATTTTTTCACTTAAAGACATCGTTCATAACATCCTTTAATATTATTATCCTCTTACATTTCCTTCCAATAAAAAAAAATTGTAAAAAAATGCTTTACTTTTATAGAGGTGTTACTCATTAATGTGCTTGTTCAAAAACAAATATGATCTGATTTTCAAATAAACTACAAAATATATTTTTCTTGAAAACACCATTAAAATTTATCGACTTTTTACAAAACCAATTTATACCGGCTCCATTATAAAAGTAATTGTGATGTGATGTGACACAACTATCCATCACAGCGGGGTAAAACGGGTCGTGAAATGTGGTGCGGGGTCTGCCCTTCCAATGCAGCCGGTCGCCAGTTTGTTCCGAGCAGTCTGTGTGGAAAGACGTGCCTCCGTGTAAAGTGTGTTTTTCGACTTTGTAATACAGCCCTATGGAGCGTTCGCTTGAACAGCGATATACCATTAAGTTTTGTGTGTGGTTGGGAATGTAACCGAAACATTCCAGATGTTTCAAGGGGCCTTCAAGGACAGCTGCATTTCAAGGTCACAGTCTCGGAGGTGGCACAAGGTGTTCAAGGAGGGCTGGGGGGATATCGCCGACAACCCCGTTCTGAACGCCCAACAACGGCCAGAACTGACGAAAACGTGAATCGTGGGCGAAGTTTTGCGTTCCGACCGTTGATTGAGTATGCAGCAAATTGCTGACACCCTAAACATGTCCACATTTGTGGTAGATACATGGGATAGTGACCGAGGACCTGCAAATGCGCAAGGTCTGCGCGAAGCTTGTGCCGAAAGTGTTGACGGAAGACCAGAAAGAACATCGAGTTTCAAGCTGTCAAGAATTGTTGGATTTGATTCAAAATGAGCCGGACTTTCTTAACTCTGTCGTAACCGGAGATGAATCCTGGATGTTCGAGTACGACCCAGAATCGAAAAGGCAGAGCAGCGAGTGGCACACAAAATCATTCCCCCACCCCAAGAAAGTGTGAATGAGCAAGTCTCGCATCAAAACGATGCTCACTGTCTTTTTTGACGTCCGAAAATCGTCCATTTTGAGTTTGTACTGCAGGAAGAAACTGTCAACTCAGCCTTTTACCTGGAGGTGCTCAAGAGATTGAAACACCCGGTTGCGTGCGTGAGGGCAGACATCAAAAACACGGTCAAGCTCCACCATGACAATGCCCCCAGCCACACGGCCTTCAATGTTACCAACTCCCTGACCCGGAACAACACCCCGGTGGTCCCCCAGCCCCCTTACAGTCCCCACTTGGCTCCATGCAACTTTTTTTTGTTTCCCTGACTGAAGAGAGAGCTGAAAGGAAGGCATTGGGAGTCTGTGGAAAACATCCAAAAGCATGTTACAACGTTCCTAAGAACAATTCCCGTCGAAGAGTTTCAGGGTGCCTTCCAGGCATGGCAGACACGTCTCCGCAAGTGCATTGATGCTGGGGGAGAGTATTTTGAAGAATTTTAAGTATTTGTACCGGTACAATCAATAAATCTATTTTTCCCACAAAATGCGCATTACTTTTATAATGGACCCTGTAATCTACAACAATCATAAATTGGGAAAATTGTAGTATGGTCTAACAACAGTTTACTTGTAAGGATAGGTTACCACTTAAAAATAACTATATTCTATTACCAATTACATACAATAACGCATTCACTATTTGTGTTAGAAACCTCTTCAATGATGTTGCTATACCGTTTGAATAAATTTTTAATTTTTGATAAATATAATGTAACTTTAAGCATATACTTACAGCAAATCATGATATTCATCAAAGTACGACTGTAATTGTTCAGATTGTTGTAGGTAATCTTTTTCTCTCTCGGCTTTAGTTTGTAAGTCCTCCCAAGCACTAACAGTGTCTTCTCTCTTATCATCAATGTGTTCCTTAGTATCCGGAAATTCAGCAATAAGTCTATCACCTTCCTGTTCTATAAGGTCCACTTTATCCTTAATAGCTTTCATTTCAGTTTCAAGGGCTTGATGTTTCCTTATTAGTTGTTCAATAGCTTCTGAATCTTGCACGTAGGGACTATAGTTGATATCAGCCTCTTTTTCTTGTATCCAAGAAATGATTTCTTCTGCAGTTCGATCGAATACGTGAACTTGTTTAGCCCCTGCCAACGCTTCTTTACGTGCATTGGCCAGTTCAACTAAATCTTCCCAGGTGTTCTGCAAGTCAATAACCTTCTGTTGGACTTCGTTACTGTAACTGCTCTTAGCTTCTATAATAACGTTTCCATTTTCTACGCATTGCTGTACTCTCGGTTCGCTGTTCATTAAGCTAGCATGGAATGTATCGAATGCTTGAATAAGTAGTTCGACATGCTCTAAGTCATTGCCATATTCTTCCGAATCGGCTTTATTCATTTGTTCTCTCATCCATTCCTGAACTTCATTACAGTCATGAATGAAACCGAAGTACTGTAAAGCTTCGGAGAGTCGGACTTCTCTTTCGGTAACCAACTTTCGTAATTCGGCAAATTCTCCTTCTAGTTCAACCTGAATAAATAAAACATTTCATTATGCGTTAAATATATTTGTTTTCTTTATTTATTAGAGTATTTTGTCTTTGCCTAATTTAGAATCTCAAAATAAAAAACTGTCAAATTTATTTGAAAAAGAAACATCATTCTTATTTTTGAAAATGATAATAGATTGATAACAGTAGTGATGCGTATTTTTTATATTTTTTATTCATTTGCCTCTTTCAGTGGAAGAGTTTTGGTTAGGCAAAATTAATTTAATAATTCACCGATTCTTGTTGTTTAATCAATTTTTAATTTTTTCACAAGCAAGATAAATGACCCTAATAATGAGGGAAAAGCTAAAATATGTCACAAATAAATAATTTTAAAAAATAATTTTTTATCTCTATAAATAATTGTCAAGAATACAATTATTTATATAAACAAGGTGTTCCATTTAAAATTTTTCAACCCGATGTTTCAAATATCAAAAAAATATACACTTCACATTAATGCACCATTAAAAATGGGTCTCAATTTCAATGTTGATTTTCTTGCGGCAGCTAATTTGATTTTGACGACTTTATTTTTCTAAGTTATAACTTTATTTAATTTAATATTTCTCTGAGCGTGTTTTCGATGTACTGGTTAATTGTTTCTCAGTTGTCTACCCATGTTGTCCCACAAATGTTCTATAGGAGTGAGATCTAGATTACCCGTGGGCTAGTCTAAAGGCTCAATACACAACTCAAGCAATTATTCCTGTACTGCATGAGCAGTGTGGTGTCTTGCGTTATCGTGCATTAATAAGAAATTGTTTATACGAGAAGCAGAACAGTTCTATTTTAGTCATCAAGAAAATTCTTCCCTAAACTATTACAGGATCTGCATTAAATAATATGGTTTAATATGTTTTGACGAATGTTGTACTGGGAATATGACCACCAAAGATAGAAGCTAGAGACACAAGCGACAACTATTACCGCACATCGTTGCACAACTATAACACATGTTTTAATTCCCATAGTTTTTGTCTCTAATCTCCATTTGACTTCCCCTACACAACGGTTGGAATTGTATAAACAAAAACCGTATTTGTTCACTAACAAAACAGTTAATTTGAGGCATTTATTTTCTGTTTATAAATGTTTGGAACAAACTGGTGCGCTTGCAATTAACCAAGTATATGAAATGAATTAAAACACAAATTTTTCAGAAAACAAGAGACTACAATGTGATACAAGTAAACATTTGGTAAGGTAGTTGGCACTTCCTACAAGGTGTTTCAAATTTTGGAGAAAAAACTTATTTTGCAGTGCACCGTGTATATTCTTAAATTTCAATAAAAATTTCTACCTTAGGAATATTACTGAAGAAAGAATAATCCTATAATTTAAAAAAAGGTCATCAAGATCGGATTAGTCATAGGAAAGAAAATAAACTTCAAGATTAATAAAATGTGGTGTATTTCTATAAAAAAATTTTGTTTAGTTTGTATAAATTACTATAACTGTAAATACAGGGTGATTCACAAACGATGACCAAAAATGAAACCTCGTATTCTTTGGTGAGTTTTAAAAAGATATATTTAAATTTTTTTAAATCATTTAAAAACTAGTACCTAAGGGAAATAATTTGAAATGGGGCACATGTATTTTTGAAAACATTGTCCAAAATCTGAGACCTTTTCCTAAATACAATAGTGCAACACTGCTTTACCATGATGCTTTTATCATGATATTTTGGATTCGTCTTTCTTATGTTTTTCTAGCCTAATTTTTGAGTAAATCTTAAAAAACGAACTGAAAACACACTTCGATATACGAATAAAATCCGGTTTAAAATTATAGTAGGCTGCAATAGCAACTTTGGCATTCTGAGCAGTTAGACAAAATAATAAATTATGTTTTCATCAGATTCAAGCAACAATAAATTTCGAATAAATTGCACTTTTTGTTATTAAAAAGATGTCGTGCCTGTGTTCGTGGAAATGGAGGTATTTTTGAGAAATTACTCAAATAAAATCATTAAAATGATGAGTAATGTTATTACAGTGAAAATTGGTTATAACGACATCACTTTGTATGACATATTGGATATAATGACGGAATTCGGAAGTCCTGATTTAACCCTATACAGGGTGTCTGGAAATGATGAGCAAAAAATTCAGGGGATAATAGACTGAAAATAAATGCTACCTCTTTCTGTAACATTTTTTCCAAAACTGATTATTAACGGAGTTACAGGGTGTTAAAGTTAAATTTTATTTGCAGTTTTTTTGCAATACCTTTTGCCACACTCATAATATTTTGACGAAATTTTGTGTATGGGGGTTTTTCGGGATGAGGATTGTAAATTTGCCCACCGTTTTTTCGCATTTTGTAGAGGGCGCCACATACGAGCCTTTATTTTGATTTGAATGGTTCCAACTTTTTTGTGCTACACTTTATGCGACTTTTGACTGAATATTTTTGTTCTCCTAACCTTTTGACATAAAAAAGGTATACTTTATTTGTTTCGATAAATCTAACCGTTTTCGAGAAAAACGCTAAAATAACATTGCTTGCATGTGATGAATACGAAATCATTTTAATTTATTTTCTACATTAAACATAGCATGCTTTGGAAACAAGCGCTTAGTTGCCTTGGAAACAAGTTTGTGGAGAATTAGTTTTGACAGATAGTAATTTTTGTGAAAATTTGTTGTTACGCTGATGGTGGTTAATGATAAATAATAAAAAAATAACGTCCTCAACAAATAAAGAATGGTTTACTAACAAAATCATAAGGTTAAAATACATAAGTTACTAGAACAATACAAATACAAATTAAACATTCAAATCAAAAGTTCAAAGTGACGTCCTTCCTCTTCAATGCATAAATTAATTCTTCTTAAAAAATTCCGACGAACTCTATGGAATATTCCTTCCTTTTGCTTAATTACCTCACAATTAGCAACAATTCTTTCTCTCAGTTCATCGACGCTATTCACAGGTGTCCTGTATACAAGCGTCTTCAGATAGCCCCAAAAAAAGAAATCGATTGGGTTTAAGTCAGGGGATCTAGGGGCCCACTGTACAAAACCACCGCGTCCTATCCACCTTTCAGGAAAAGTTTCATTTAAGAATTCTCTGGCCGCTAAACTAAAATGCGGTGGCGCGCCATCTTGAAGCAGCCACATTGCATTTCTTAATCCGAGTGGTACATCTTCCAATAGAATAGGTAAGTGGTTTCTTAAAAAATCCAAGTAAACTTCACCATTGAGTCTTTGTGGAAAGAAATGTGGCCCAATTAAGTAGTCCCCTACAATACCGGCCCACACGTTGACGGAAAACTTATTTTGATAACCACGCTCTATTGATAAATTAGGATTCTCATCAGACCAAAAATGCTCATTGTGGAGGTTTATTAAGCCATCATGGCCAAATCCAGCTTCGTCTGTGAAAAGGATATTACGAACAAAATTTTGGTCACCATTATGAAGTATTCTTATTGTATTGCAGAAATTCACACAAGCAGCAGGATCAACGGCAGATAAGGCTTGCACCTTTTGGTAGTGGTACGGATGAAGATTTTGTTCGTGTATTGTTTCATGTACGGAGCTCTTTGGAATGCCCTCCTGAATAGCAATTTTTCTTATACTTATATTGGGATTCTTCTCTATCAAATTCAAAATACAAGCTTCTGCTTCTGCTGTGCTAGTATTCCATTGTCGACCTACATCAAAATTTCTAGTTTTGAACAATCCAAATTCTCCCAGTCTTCGATGAATAGTACTGAACATTCGCGATTGGGGTAGGTTTCTATTTGGAAATGCTTCACGATACAAACGTCGTGCTGCAAGAGCATTGCCAGCAGCTAAACCTTAATAATAATGTATGTCCCGCAACTCCACGTTAGAGTAATTGTTGTTCATTTTTATTATTATTTTTATGATAACAATTACTACAAAAGAACTTGTACAAAATTACTATCTATCAAAACTAATTTTCCACAAATTTGTTTCCAAGGCAACTAAGCGCTTGTTTCCAAAGCATGCTATGTTTAATGTAGAAAAGAAAATAAAATGATTTCGTATTCATCACATGCAAGCGATGTTATTTTAGCCTTTTTCTCGAAAACGGTTAGATTTATCGAAACAAATAAAGTATATCTTTTTTATGTCAAAAGGTTAGGAGAATCAAAAGTCGCATAAAGTGTAGCACAAAAAAGTTGGAACCATTCAAATCAAAATAAAGGCTCGTATGTGGCGCCCTCCACAAAATACGTAAAAACGGTGGGCAAATTTATAATCCTCATCCCGAAAAACCCCCATATACGAAATTTCGTCAAAATATTATGAGTGTGGCAAAAGGTATTGCAAAGAAACTGCAAATAAAATTTAACTTTAACACCCTGTAACTCCGTTAATAATCAGTTTTGGAAAAAATGTTATAGAAAGAGGTAGGATTTATTTTCGGTCTAGAATTATCCCCTGAATTTTTTGCTCATCATTTCCGGACACCCTGTAGAAATACCACATTAAAAATATCGTTTACTATGACACGCATACAATTGTATTACATGAATTAATTACTGCTTTCTATCACGATGTCGAAGGGAAAAGTGTTAAATTAAGAAGAAAAATCACATATAATATAGAGATTAAAAAATGGCTAATGCAAGTAAGCAAAAAAAATGTGGCGTGTCACACTACGATTTCAACAATTTGGAAGGATAGAAATAAAGTAGTCTCTATTCGTAAACAATTCATTGAAAATGAAGCGTGCGTGATCTTTTGAACGCAAAGCAATACATGTACATACATAAAGACTTGTAATTTCTCATTTTTTCTATAAAAATTTTAAATAAAATATATGTAATTGCTTATTACGTCTATCGATTATAACAACCGTAAACAAACGGTCCCTTAAAGGTTGTTATAAACGATTTTCACTGTAATTTCTTTATTCAAATAAATAACCGAATTATTAGTGTTTATTATGTCATTTAAGTAAAAGTGTTTTCATTTCGTTTTTTAAGCTTTACTTGAAAATCAGGTTTTTTTTTAAAAACATAAGAAAGTAGTAATTTGTAGAAAATTGAAAGACGAATCCAAAAATATCATGACTGTTACCGTAAAGCAGTGGTGTAATATTTTGTTTAGAAAAATATGCCACCGATACCCTGTATCTCTGCCACTGGAGCATATAAATTTTAGGAAAAAGTCTCAGATTTTGGACAATGTTTACATACATACATGTGCCCAATTTCAAATGATTTCACTTACTAGTTTTTAATTATTTAAAAAAATTAAAAAATATCTTTTGAAGTTTAACATCCTGTATCTTTAATAATAATAATAATAATAATAATAATAATAATAATAATAATAATCTTTATTTTCTATAGATTTACCTACTGTAAATATGAGAAATCTTTCTAACGGAGTGTCCTAGATAAAAACTCCCCATAAAATTCACCAAAGAATACGAGGTTTCATTTTTGGTTACTGTTTGTGAATCACCCTGTGTAAATAATACTTGTATTAGGCGGAGATTCCTACAAAAATGTGCTCTTACACATTTGATTCGAGTACTTAAATTTTAATAAGGAATCTGTGTATTAGCTCTATTTATATACAAATAATTTGTTGAGAATTCATATAATCCTGAACATAATATTCGAGCCTTAATTATCAGGCTATAAAATTTAAAACTATTATAAAATTGCCTACCTTAGTAGCTGCTATATTATTGGAGTCAAAATGTTCTCGTTCGACTAAAGCATCAGCAACTTGTCCCAGTCTTTGAATAGTGGGCTGAAAAGTTTTAACTTCGATTGAAAGAGCTTCTAATTTTCTTTGGAGAGACTGAGCCGTATCCTCATCCTTGCCTACTTCTTTTGTCGCCAAGAAAGGACGTTTGTCGTTGATCCATGCCTCTGCTTCTGATACTTCTTGATAGAACTAAAATAAAAAAAATATATATGTATAAAGAAAGGAATTTTAAATTTCATTTATAAACCTACTGTTTGCGCTTCCAAGGCATCTTGTAGCCTCAAACGTCTGATACTGGCTAAATCTCTTACTTGGGCCAATTTTGTCTTTAACTCGTTTGCTTTTGCACTAATAATAGATGCTGAAGGATGTTCTGCACTCGTTAAATGAGCAGCACGAGCTACAAGTGAGGAAACAATCGGTTCTCTTGAAGCCAATTCGGCTTCTAAGGCTTGATGCTTCTTTTGTAAACTTTGTACAGCTGTTAAGCTGTTGCCCAACTCTCTAGATGCAGCAAGTGGTTCTCTATCGTCTAACCATTGAAGTTCGTCATCTACATCCCTGGTAAACTGTTGCAACATTGTAGATGATTCAAGTAAATCTCTTCTAGCTTGTAAAGGCTCTCTAAGCTGATGGAAGCGAGTTATAGAATCCTGTGCTCTTGCTTCAATTTCGTCTGCCATGAAGTGGCCACTTTTGATAAATTGTTCTGCTCCTTCATGTATTATTTCACAATTTTCAGTATGTTGCTGGATATCATTTTCCAGGGTGGTGTGACGTTTTAGTATATTATTAGCTGTCGCTAAATCTTTACCAGTATCAGTACTTTTAACTTGACCTTCGACTTCTAAAAGCCAAGTTTCAAATTCGTCCAAAGAGCGATTGAATAAAAGAGCTTGGTAGGCTTCATTAAGTCTGTCTCTTTTAAGATTCGATAGTTCTAGAAGATGTTTCCAATCATTTTCAAGTTCGTCTAACCTAATTCCTATTTCAGTAGCAGCATAATGATCGATAGATATCAGTTCTTTTCCTTCTTCAACTACATTTTGAATTCTTTCGCCACTCGCAATCACTTCAGCTTCAAAAGTTGCATGTTTTTGTATCTTATTTTGTAAATTGTTTGGTTCTCTGTAGTTTTCATCAGCTGCAATTTGCAATTTTTGACTCAACCAAGTTTCCACGTCATTCACATTTCTTAAGAATTCTTGCAGAGCCTTGGATTTTTCTAACGTGTCTTTACGTTCCTCCGCTTTCATTAAAAGCTTGTTCTTGCGATTAATGATAGCCGCTAATCTGTTGGAAACTTCCTCATTGTTCTTGTTAGTATCTGACATAATTCGTTTGGCTACTTCCTCCAGCTCCTCCACTTTGATTAACTGCTTCTCAAGCATAGCTTCAAAGTCATTATGTTTACGTAGTAGAACCTCAACAGCTCTAGGCGTGTCACCTACATCATCGTTATTTAAGAAAGCTTCTTTTGTTGCTAACCAGCTGTTCAGTTGTTTCGCTTGTTCTTTGAAATCTTCTAAATCATACTCGTGTGTTAATTCCTGCTTACGTTCGTCCCAAGCTTTGTGGATATTGTCTCGTAAATCTTTAAGTTTTTGCACGTTTTCTTGAATTTTTGGATTATCCTTTTGAGGGCATGTTTCTCCATAATGGATAAGGACCTTAAATGGCTCGTTTCGACCATTGATTTCAGCCCTTAATTCATTATGTAATTCCAACTGAGCCTCCGCTTCCGCTATGCTATTAGGTTTTTCTTGAGCCTCCATCCTTTTAATTATGTCGTTTACCCACTGCTCGATTTCCTTAACTTCTGACAAGAATTTTTCTTGTGCATAAGCTTTTTCTAATAAATCTCTACGTTTGTTCTTAGCGTTCATCAGTTTATCTAACTGATCTTGTAGAGCCAACAATTTATCTTCCAAA
Source organism: Anoplophora glabripennis (assembly GCF_000390285.2). Lineage (NCBI taxonomy): Eukaryota > Metazoa > Arthropoda > Insecta > Coleoptera > Cerambycidae > Anoplophora > Anoplophora glabripennis. The sequence goes on along the minus strand of NW_019416690.1, from coordinate 242,080 downwards.
TGTTGTGCCATGTGTGGATATTTCTGGCTAAGATAAAATGCATTTTTCTGATGTTCGTCCAATATTTTATTTTCAACTACAGCTATTTCACTCTCAAGTGCCTCCTGTTTCCGTAGCAAAGCTTCGACAGCATTTAGATCTTTACCAACATCATCAGATTCCATAGCAACACATTTTTCTGCAATCCGTTCAGAAGTATCTGCAACGTCACGATCGAAAAGGTGGATTTCTGATGCAGCAGCTAATTTATTTCTATAATCGTTAAGAGCTCCTTGCAAAGACTGCCATTTTTTGATGAAATTGCCCTCTCTTTCTTGAACTCCATGGTGGCCCTGTCTAGCTAATTTATTCGCTAAGGCACTGATAGTTTTAATTCTGGTATCATCTATTTTCATGTCACTGTCCACATCGTCTAATTTGCGTTGCAACATTTGGCAATGTTCATAATCTTTACCGGTGTCTCCAGCTTGTATCATGACCTCTTTATCTCTAATCCACGATTCAATTTTGTCAAGTTGGTTATTAAATTCAAGAATATCTTGAGCTTCTTCTAATCCTTTTCCTCTAAGAGTCACTTCATCTATCAAATGTTTCCATGCTTTTTCCAGTTGGTATAATTGTTCTCCGATATCCTTAGAAGATTTATGGTTCTTTCTTATCAATGTGTCCCCATTAGTCTTAATTTCCTTTATTCTTCCGGAATTTGCAGCTACCTCTGCTTGAAAGGCTTGATATTTCTGCAACTTTTTAATTTTGTCTTCTAAGTTGGTCACTTCGCCAGTCTTAATTTCAGTTTCTAATTTTTTCTGTTTTTCTGCTATCCAGATTTGTGCCTCGCCAACATCTCTGATAAATTCGGCATAAAGTAAACCATCCGTAAGTAACTGTTTCTTCTGGGCACACAAATGGTGAACACGGATACGTTTTTGCTGGATATCTGCCAACTTCCTAGCTATCTGTTCACTTTCGAAGTGATCTTGATTCAATAATTTATTTCCAGATACTATTAAAGCTTCCAAATTTTTGTCTTGATGATTCATTACTTTTTCAAAGGCTTCGTGCTTCTTTAACAAGTTTGCTACTTCGTCTACAGTTTCACAGATTACCATATTACTCAAGGCAGCTTCCTGAGCATTTGTAGCATCTTCTATAATTTTAGCTTCTCTCAGGAACATGTGAAGGTCACATAACTGATCGAGATGAATTTTTTTAAGTTGCCAAGCGGTGTGGAGTTTTTCCCTCTCCTGTATCAGGTTTTTATATCTCTCCAATGCTTCAGTTGCTGCATAGTGACCTAAAATAAAATTAAAATTAAAGCGCATTCAATTAAGATGTAGGTAGTTCAAACGTCATTACCAGTTTGTTCCATTGCTGCAAGGTTTTCAGCAACATCTTGGAAATTGACTTCTCTCGCTTCTATTTCTCCTTTAAGGGCTTCATGTTCACTCTTTAGTACTTGTGCCCTAGCAGCGCTTCTTACATTTTCCTCTGCGCTCATGGCTAGCCTTAAACTTGTTGCCCAGTTTGTTAAATCCCGCACTTGGGTTAGGAACTTCTGTAGATCTACACTAGCTTGTAACTGGTCTCTTCTTAGTTCTGCCCTTTCTTTCAAACCGTTCCAAGCATCCACGACTAATTCTTGTTGCTGCTGAATTTTGTTTTTATTGCTGGGATACATTTTTTGTAATCTTGAAGCGTCTTCCACAAGGACTTGCAACTGTGCTTCTAAAACGACCAGTTCATTTTCAAAAGCTTCGTGTTTTCTTAATAATGTCAAAGCTGAGTTTAAGTCACGACCGAGGTCGGTGCCAAGTGCGGCATTCTTTTCTTGAATTCTCTGTAGAGCATCTGCTATATCTCTGTGGAACCTGTGAATTTCTCCAGCTGCATTTAGTCTTTGTTCTCTAGTGTTTATTTGATCATGAAGATTTTCCCATGCTTGCCTGTTACATAACAAAATAGATTTCATTACTAAGAGGAAAGTATCCCTCTGTATGCATTACGATATTTACACACAGCAATTATAAAAGTAGTTATAAAGGAAGTTTGTTACAGAATTCAGTTGTGTTTTATAAGGGTGATTGAAGTAAATATGTTAGAAAGGAACACATTACCGTATATGTTGATGTTTTTCCATAACTTCCTGGCAAGCTTCGGAAGGTGCTTCGTTTCTAAAACAAGTTAGTTCCAACACCATCGTGAATAATGTGAGTTTTTAATTACAAGTGATATAGTGCACATAAACAACACAACATTAAAATACAAACAATTACACATTTCTCACATGAATAATGTTCTAATATAAAATAGATTTTTGGTTAACAATGATAATAATTAAAACTAAATTGTGAGAGAAATCATAGTATAGTAAACTTCCACTAACAACATTGTACAGGGTGGACCAAATTCGACTGTTTTGGAGAATTTTTGAGAATAATAAAACAGCAAAAGTTTTAACTTGGGATGTTGATTTGTTTAAAACGTACAGGGCATTATTGTTTTGAGCTATTTTCTATCATGTCATATAACTTTCCTATTTCCAAATTTTTATTTTAATGAAGAGCTTTTCAGTTTCTTGCACAGAATTCAGTGGTGTATGCTATATTTTTATATAACTTCTGCTGCTTTAGTCATAGCCCAAAACTTATATTTTTTTGTCTACTCAATTTTTTATGCATAAATTTCCTTTATCGTAAATCATTTGAATGGAAATTATAAATGTATAGGCTGCCTTACAAAAATAAAACTTGAGGCTATTATAACTGAAAAATTGGATAGGAAATAACACATGCATATTGCAGATTTTATGCAAAAACCTAAACTAAAAAAAAATAAACACAAATAAAAATATTACTTATTCCACATTAATAAAAAATCATTTTGTATTTTCTAAGAATCAAGATATAGAGATGTGTGGTTTCCCTCTACTTTTTTTTTGTCTACTACTTTATGTCTATTTGTTGACGTTGAATAAGTTCTCATTGTTTTCCAACAGAAGACATTACCAGAACATATGTGTAATTTAAGATGGTAACACCTATAAAGAAGTACTATAAGCAAGCTTGAAAATCAGTGTTATTTTGACGAAGTGTAAACTTTTTTTTTCATAGTGTTGAATTTCAGGCCGAAAAAAGAGTATTTGTGGAGAATTTTACTTTATTCATAAGAAATCCACAACTGAAGCATACAGAATTCTTGTTGAGACTTATGACCAACATGTTCTGTCGCAAACAGCATGCAGAAATTGGTTTTTAGACGCTTTTAAAACATTGATTTTGATGTTGAAGATTGCAGAATCATTAGAAGTTCATAATACAACCTTTCCAAAATGTTTGAAAGCATTAAGAATGATTTAAAGATAACGACATTGGACATCTTATCATAACTGGCGATGAAAAATGGTTACGCCACCATAATCATAAGCATAGAAAATTGTGGGGTAAGCCCAGCCATGCATCAACATCGTAGGCAAAGCCGAATAACCATGGCTCTAAGTTTCTGCTCTGTATTTGATGGGATCACTCGATCAGCTGGGGGTTGTTTATTATGAATTGCTCAAACCGAATGAAACCATAATGGGAAATCGCTATCGACTACAATTGATGTGATAAAATCACCTTGTAGATTACACAGGCCGACAAAATTTTACGAAAGAACCAGAGACCGGATCTAGTACCCAAGGGATTTTGGTGCGCTGATTATGAATCCGAGATCAGAAATGGCCCATCCCCTAGGTTCTCGAGATATTCTAACCTGAAAGTGCAAAAATCTCGGTTTTTCGCTATATTTGGGGTCAGATTACGTGAATTATTATTTTTTTCTAAAATTGCGTTAAACCATATCAAAATACCACTCTTACCCTTCTAAGCGCACTTGGATTTTTTTGAAAGCCTTTTTTTGATAGATTGAAATTTAGTACTTCAGCACTTTCGTTATAACATGGAAATAAATAAAATTTATCCAAAAACGAGGTATAGAGTACTTATACGTTTCTTGAGTCGCTGAATTTGAAAACACAGGCGTATCTGCTCCATAACCTCAATATTTCAAGATTTTCTAACCTAAAATTGCAAAAACTACTATATGAAACAGATATTTTTTTATACACGCTGTTACATCTGCAAGCTAAACTCATGACAGCAGTGGCAGCACGTGAACATTGATTGAATGTCTTCTGCTTAGGGTTGTTACATTTGTTGAATTGAATTCCGGGATATTAAGAGCCCAGGGAGTCTTTAAATGGCAGGCAAAAAATTTTTAAACTCAAGGTCACTCGTTTTCCTGGCACTTCTGAATTTCAAGGAACAATCCATTTATACAAAAATACAGATTTTCACAAGAACGATTTTTGAAACTGATACCTTTTTAAAATATCTATTCACGAATTACCTACTAACGGTATAAATAAATTGGAATAAACTAAATATATTTTATTAAATTATTGAATACTGTTTATAAACAAAAAAAAAATCATTTGTTAAATTTACCAACGATTCAACGAATTTTAATTTTCCTCGCCGTGTTATGATTTTTTCTTTATCTTTTTTTTATATATATGTACATTATATTATATTCCGGGAGTTATACGTGCAAATCCGAAATCCGGGACCATACAGCTAATTCCCCGTACAATCACAGAAAATCCCGGTCATACCCATGTGGCTAGATGTTCTTTTAATATGTCGTCAAGATCTGCACTAAAATTTATGAGTCCACGAAATATATCAGGGTTGTCCGAATTTTCTGCCTCGTCATGTCCGCGAAGTGCTAATTCGAAAGCTCCGCAAAATTTTATGCAATCTGATTTTAGATAATACATAACGATTTTTCGTTACCTGTTCATTGTGTTTCCGTATATTATCCCAATATGCAGAACCTAACTGACTTCTTATGTTTATTTTACCTAATGACTTAAATTACTTAAATCTTTCACACTGTATATCCATGCTTTATCCCCACCGAAAAGTAAGCACGGAAAACAAAACAGTGTATTTTTTAAATCACACCCGCACACCCACTCTGCTTTTGTGTATACATTATTGTTAAATTGTCTTTTATAACTTTTACTTCGGCTTGTTCCACTAATTTCAATATTTAATTGTGGTGTTGGCCCACCTAATTCTTTTATTTTTAGTTTATCCTCATAAGGCAGAAAACCAAATAAAGTTTTTTTTTTTTAAACAAAATGCTATTCATTTTAATAACTATAATATCCGTAGATGCCTAAACGAAAATATTCACACGTGCTGCTCGCAGAAATAAACCACCACATACCACATACGAAATATTACTGCATTCACTGCAGCCGTGGCTGTCGTTGTTGCAGCCACAAAACCCCATATAAAAGTGTACTGGGTCACATGCCTGATTAGCCAATAAAAACAAAAGACGCATCTAATCGTTCGCTGTGCACACATTTTGTATATGAGGTTACTTTTGAATTTATATTAGAGGAAAAACTTCTTAAAGTAAAATGATTTCCTTAAACGAATACGTTTATACTTTATTGACAACTTCTTGTAACTACAACAGGAAAACAAACATCATAATAATAATCTGTCAGACTTTTTGTTTTTCAAGAGTAACTAAACTTTTCATACGATTATTATTATTTAACACCGGCCCTCAATTGAAATGTATTATCACCATAAATAAACATAATACATACAATTGCTAAAACATGGACATGTCAAACACATTATTACTAAATCACTCGCTTAACAAACTTCGCCTAAACTTGTAGAATTTTTCTTTTCCCAAAGCCTTAGTAAATATATCGGCACAATTTTCATTAGAACTAACGTATTTAAATAGTAATTCTTTATTTGCATGAAGATGTTTAATGAAATGGTATTTTATTTCGATATGTTTACTTCGCTTTGAGTTTTCAAAATTCTTAATCATTGAAATTGCACTAAGATTGTCAATATTCAATGTAACTGGTTCACATTCACCGAACTCGTATAAAATCCCTTTTAAATTAATAAGTTCTTGAGCTGCTGATCCCGCTGATATATACTCGGCCTCCATCGAAGATAGGGCTACACAGTTCTGCTTTCGAGAATACCAGGCGATTGGATTAGAGGCATGAAAACACACAAACCGCTTACACTTTTTCTAGTTTGTCGATCACCTCCCCAGTCTGCATCACACATACCTTCTAAAACACTTGCCCCTTTTTTGTACATCAATCCAAAATCTTTTGTTGAACACATATAACGAAGTATTCTCTTACCAGCGTTCCAGGTTTGCTTGGTCGGTTTGTCCAAATATCGGCTTAAGTATGAAACACTAAAAGCAATATCTGGTCTAGTCATAATTGATAGATACATTAAACTACATATCAGTCTTCTATATGGAATATTCTGCTCTATTGATTCATCTTCATTTATTTGAAAATTCTGTTCCATTGGTGTAGCTATAGAACGACTTTCCTCCATAACAAATTCTTTCAATAAACGTGAAATCAATTTTGTTTCACAAATTTTTATTCCATTTTCAGTTTCGTTTATCTCCATTCCTAAAAATTTTGTCACTTTTGACATGTTTTTAATTTTGAACTCGTTATATAGATTTTTCAGTAGTTGTTTGACTTGATCATCAGGACCAGTTATCAATGCATCGTCCACAAACAACACTAAGTAAACATTGTCTTTTATATATAAACAATAGTCGTATTCAGATCTCTTAAATTTCAAATTTGTCATCACTTCATTAAATTTCATATTCCAACATTTTGGTGCATTTCGTAAACCATATAAAGCACGGTTTAATTTTAAGTAATTTGATTCACTATTTAAACCTTCAGGTCTCTTAATGTAAACATCATTATCTAGTAAACCATTTAAAAATGCTGTTGGTACATCTATCTGTTTTAAACTCCAATTCTTTTGCACAGAAACGGAGATTAAAACTCTTATAGTTGGAATTCTACATACCGGAGCATAACTGAATTCTTCTCCAGCATTAGGTACTTGGAAGCCTTTAGCAACTAATCGTGCTTTTTTCGTACCATCCTTTATTTTAAAAATCCATCTTGTTTCTATCGATTTTTGACCTTTAGGTAACTCTACTGGAGTCCACGTTTGTAATTCTTCATGTGAATTTAATTCTTTACTTATCGCTTGTCGCCATTCTTCAGATTTACTTGCTTCTTTATATGTTTTTGGTTCTTCTTCTGATGTTGAGAGTAAACAATAAGCTGAATATATTTCATAATCATCTAACTTTTTTGGTATTTTTATATTTCTTCCTGATCTAGTTGTAGTGTCAACCATTGGTATATAATTTTCATCTTCACTCAAACTTTGGTTTTGGTCACTTCCCTTTTCTTCTTCTTCTGTCATTTCTTGGTCTTTTTCCACTTCAACTATACTTCTGCTCTCTTCTCCGGGTATATAGCTATTTTCTATATGGCTACTTTCTTTGTTCACTTTGTATTCCATAACAATCTCATCGAATCGTACGTCTCGGCTTCTGATAACCTGTCCTTCATTTGGCAACCATAGTCTATAGCCTCCACCACAATATCCTATCATAACTGCTTTTATCGCTTTTGGATCAATCTTGTTACCCTTTGGTACTAGAGTATACCATGCATGACAACCAAATATCTTCAGTTTACTGAGATCATTTCTTCCATTCCATAATTTTGATGGAGTTTGTCCTCTGCATAATGCCGATGTAGGTGTTCTATTTAATTCGTATGTAGAACATTTAAGAGCTTCACCCCACAATTCTTTTGGAATGCCAGAATCTATAATTTTTGTTCTTAACATGTTTAATAGTGTTCGATTCATTCTCTCCGATTTGCCATTAGATTGGGGACTATAAGGCATCGTATACTCTAATTTTATACCTTTCCGTTTACAAAATTCTTTAAAGTTATTCGATATAAATTCTCCACCGTTATCTAGTCTAAATCTTTTCACTTTTGTATCATATTGTCTCTCTAATTCTTGAACATATTCTATCAAGTTATTTTCCGCTTCATCTTTGGCTTTTAAGATCTTGACAACTACAAAATGTGAGTAGTCATCTAAAATTATTTGGAAGTATTTACCTCCATCAAATGTGTTAGGTGTTATCGGCCCACACATATCACTATGTATCAGTTCACCAATACCGTGTGAAATTCTTTCATTGCTTGCGAACGGAGATCGTATGGCCTTTCCTTCTACACAAGTTGAGCATATTTTCTCAGACGATTTAATTCCAAGCTGTAGTAAAGCGTCTTTTCCAGCATGACCTAGCCTTCTATGCCAAATATCTTCATTTACTGCAACACTGCAATTCTCGTTTTGACTTGTTATACTGTCGACGTTTAATAAATACAATCCATTATATTTTTCACAAATTAAGACAAAATTTTTACCACTAATTGTAGTTTTATCTTTCTCAACTGTTATCTTATGGCCTTTAGCCGTCATTTTTGATGCAGAAAGAAGATTATGTTTTATATTTGGAACAATTAAAGCTTCAATATTTATATTTTGTCCCTGACATTTAACTTTTAATGTACCTGATTTGTTTGCCTTCAAGGTTTCACCGTTTGCGATGTTAATTGACACATAGTTAGGTAGTATTTTGATATCATACATATTTTTCTCTAGATACTCTTGTACAAAATGATTACTTGCTCCAGAGTCTAAAACGAATCTAATTTTTCCTTCCATTTCATTACATATGTTTCCTGCATATAACACTATTGGTTCTTCAACTGTGTGAGCTTCATGTTTCGTATTTATTATATTTTCATCATTTTGATTTACGTAACTTCTGTTCCTTATATAATGATGACTTCTACCTCTAAAATGTCCTCTTTTTCCTCTGTATGTGCCTCTATTTGTGTCTTTGTCTTTTTGGGAATGTTCTGGGCACTGTGCCCGAAAATGATATTGACTGCCACATGTATAGCACCTCTTTGTCGTTGCCTTAAAGCTTACTTCATTACTTCCTTCTTTCTTACTCTCTTCACGTGACTTGAACTTAATTTCTTCGTCTAATAGCCTAGCTTTCACAAAATCCCATTTGACATCTGGTACTGTCTCTAACGCTGTCACTGCTGAGTCGTATTTCGACGGTAAAGATAGTAACAAATGACACACTTTGTCACCTTCATCAATATTTGAACCAAGATCCTTTAGCTCTCTTATTATTGTGTCAAATGTCAAGAAATGGTCTTCCAACTTTTCATTTATCCCAAGCTTTAAACTGAGTAACTTTCTCCACAAAGATAGTTTTGTAAACGAACTGGATCTGACAAATACGCCTTTTAAAGCTGCTATTTGATCTTTTGCATATTCACAATCTTTAATTATATCTAGATGCTTATCAGACACACCTTGTACTATAATACTCTGTGCTCTTGCATCAGCTTTATTAAATCTGCTTCTTACTTCAGTTGTTGCATTATCTCCTGGTGGTCCTTCCAAGGCTTCATTGCACATTTCCCTTTTTAATATGGCCACTATTCTAAAATGCCAGTTGTTAAAATTATTTGCCTCTAATATAGGCACTGTAACACTGTTGAATCCCGCCATGATTTTCTTTATTTTTAAACACTTTCTTCCAATCTCAGTTTTCTGCACTCTATCTCTCACTTGACACGTTTTCAGTATTTCTCCAGCAAGATTTCTTCTGGGCCCATAACCTTTTGAATTTATATTAGAGGAAAAACTTCTTAAAGTAAAATGATTTCCTTAAACGAATACGTTTATACTTTATTGACAACTTCTTGTAACTACAACAGGAAAACAAACATCATAATAATAATCTGTCAGACTTTTTGTTTTTCAAGAGTAACTAAACTTTTCATACGATTATTATTATTTAACAGTTACATATATTAAGGAGCGTAGCTCGCGTTCTAATAAATAATAATATAAGCTCCTAGATTTATTTTAGCGCAAGTACATTTGGATTCTTTAAATAATTTGTTGCTATTTGATATGATTAAATACATAAAATTGTATGTGTTCTGCAGCTCCGCAGCTCTTATGGTAAAACCACCACTACATGACAGGTTCATCATAATGCGCTATAACCTACGACACGTTAACCTAAATGCGAAATAACCTGCGAGCGCTAAACCCGCGACAGGTAAACCTAAATACGCAATAACCTGCGACACGAAACCCACGACAGGTAAACCTAAATGTGCAATAACCAGTGAGGGCTAAACCCACGACAGGTAAACCTAAATGCGCAATAACCATCGAGGGCTAGACCCACGATGGGTAAACCTAAATGTGCAATAACCAGCAAGGACTAAATAGTGCACTAAAGTTAACCTCTAGTGGGTTCAGCGCTCGCAGGTTACTGAGTATTTAGGTTAACCTGTCGTGAATTTAGCCCTCACTGGTTATTGCACAGTTAGGTTTACCTGTCTTGAATTTAGCATCGCAGGTTATAGCTTACTTAGGTTTACCTGTCGCGGGTTTAGCGCTCAAAGGTTATTGCGCATTATGATGACCATGAGCTTAGCGTCCGAATGTAGCAGCGTGTATACATAAGTATCTGCTTCATTTAGTAGTATTTTCGCAATTTTAGGTTAGAAAATATTGAAATATTGAGCTTATGGAGCAGATCTGATGGTGTTTTCAAATTCAGCGACTCAAGAAACATATAAGTACTTTATATCTCGTTTTTGGACAAATTTCTATGGAAAAAAGATCTTAAAAAAAATCGTGTGCTTAGAAGGGTAAGGGTGATACTTTGAGATGGTTTAATGCGATTTTAGAAAAAAAATTAATTCATGTTGTAATCTGATCCCGAATATAGCGAAAAACCGCGATTTTTGCACTTTTAGGTTAGAATACCTCGAGAATCAAGGGTGATGGGCCAATTCTGAGCTCGGATTCATAATCAGCGCACCAAAATCCTTCGGGTACACTAGGTCCGGTTTCTGGTTCTGAAAATTGTCGGCCTGCGTTATTAATTCTCTTGGTTCTCAAAAAGAGTGTAAAAAGAAATGTGTAAAATAAGCAAAATCATCTAAACAAAAAAGTACTCAAATCCTTTACTCAAAAACGAAGTATTTGTGGACCAATTTCATACAAAGTTGCAAGTTTTAATTTAAATAAATAATGAGTAAATAAAATTTTTAATATCAATATGCTTATTAAGAAATGTTTTAACTCAATTACTACTTTTTTTAGCATTAATCTGTGAAGGAACAGTAATTTATTAAATGTATGTTATAGACAATCTAGACCACCACCAAATTGATTTAAAAAATTTGTACTAATTCAACCACCATCCCAAGCTCTATTTACTGAATTACTTACTCTAACTGAAGTTGTTTCTTCTGGATATCAGAGCTGTATGGGCTGTCATTTGAAATCAGTTTCTGTGCTAAATCTTCACACTGTTTATATCTCTCTGATCCCGCCTCAATCCTGTGTTTGAAATCGTCAAATTTGGCCTTCAGTAGCTAGAATAAACACATTTACTTTAATTTTCATTTTTCTCTCGATCAGAACGCTCGATAAAAAATCAATACTTACAATTAAATGTTCATAGTCTTGACCGTAATCTTCAGACGAGGCTTGCTGAAGATTGTCAGCAATCCACCTTTCTAATTCTTCAGATTCCACAAAGTATTCATGGCGGAAGAGAGATTCCATTAAGCGATGTTGTCTAATAGCCGCTTTCCTTTGCAGCAATCTGACAAGGTGTTCTAAGCTGGATTGTCTTTCAGCAATTAATTTAGAATCTGGATGTCCTGATTTAATCATAGCTTGGGCACCGTGGCCCATTTCAGATATTATATTATTGTAGGTATCTAATTCCAATTCCAAACCCTAGAAAATTATAAATATAATTAATCAAACATAAAACAAAAATTTGTTATTCTCAAAATTTCCCCAAAACTAAAAAAAAGTCTGATATCTATTTCCTAAAAGTGCAACTTGTTTCTAATTTGAGTTGTCCTGTACCTTTAACCCTTTTCGATATTCACAAGACATAGTATTTGGATATCTTGGATAAGGCTTACCTTGTGTTTCGTTAGAAGTTTTGTAGCTGAATCTCTATCTCGTCCATAATCAGAGCTGGCCAAAATATCTCCCCTCTCATTCAACCAAGACTCGACTTCATTTGCTTCAAAGAAGTACTGTTGAGCTTTAAGCGAGAGGTCAAGTTTCAGGGCGCGTTGGTTAGCTTTTTCTTCGAGGTCCGCCCATGCTGCACGAAGTGTATTACAAAGTTGTTGAATCTAATAAGGAATACATGGTTAATGAGAATATTTATTGTTGCGAATAAATTGGTTACCTTCTGTTTTTCAGGATGGTTCTGATCAATCAAATTATGACCAATGTCTAAAGTTTTATCTATAACTGGCTGATGTCCGACAATTTCGGCTTCCAATTTCTTATGTTTCTTGTGTAAATTTTGCGCTTGATGCAAGTTTTGTCCCAATTCGTCTGAAGACGCAAGAGGTAAATGTTCTTTTATCCACTGCAGTTCTGCATCTAACTCAAAGTTAAATTTATAAAACTCGAGTGCCTCTTCTAGATCTTCTCTTCTTTTTTGTGCAGGCTTATACAAGTCGTTCAGTCTCTGATGGCTGGCTAAAACATTCCTTTTTATACCATCAGAATCGAAATGCCCCTCGTCACTTAGATTATTGCTTTGTCCCACAAGATCGTCAACACGATTAGCGCACTGACTCAATTCATTTTCTAAAACATCGTGTCTCTTAAGCAACTGTTTACACGATCTCAAATCAGTACCAACATTCGTACTTCTTAGACTTTCGTCTATTTCATCTAATCTTGTATTTACATCTTCAATGGAAGTGTTGTAGCCATGCTGAGTAACTGCTTGTCTCAATCGTCTTCCCTTTTCTAACGAAATGTCAACGAGATTTTGCCATTCATTGTTTAATTCCTTCAAAGTTTGTTCTACATCTTTCTTGCGATAGCTGTCTTGGGCTATTAGAGCCATTCCCAACTTGTTGACAGTTCTCAGCTGGCCCTCATTTGCTCTCAGTTCTCTTTCAAACGCTTCATGTTTTTGTAGTTTCCTTTCAAGATTGGTTAAATCACGATAGCTTTCGTCTGATGCGGTTTTTAGCTTTTCTGTCATCCAAACTCGGAGATCGTGAACCTCTGCACAAAATTCTTGAAAGTTCTTGGAAGCATCTAGAACATTGGCTCTTTGCTGGGAAGCAGCTTTAACTGCCTGTCGTCTGTGTAATACTTGGTTGCGTTTGTCCTCAATTCTAAAGAGAATATATACATTATACAGGACGTTTCAAATTATTTGGCCAAACACAAAATTAGTATAAAAATTTATTTATAGGTAAAGAGATCTAAATCTGTCAATCAGAGATATAGGGAGTTACTGTCGCTGAAATTTGACACCACTGGAAATTTTGTAAATTCGAACGTTGATTTTTAAGTGGTGTTTCTAAGAGGAAAAATTTATTTTATTTTATTCAAAAACACCATTTTTCAAAGAGAATAATGTTGCATGTTTTAGGGGTAGTACAGAATGTAGAAAAAGGTGGTAAATCTCCAAAGCAATTGTTTTTTCATATTTAGAGGGAAAAAATTCAATAAACTGTTATTATATATTTATTTAAGCGTGTCAAAATTATAAAAAAGCAATAACTTGAAAATGACCCTTTTTTATGAAAGTAAAAAACATTTCCTTTTATATACCGTTAGCAGTTATGAGTTGTAATCAAATTTCCAAAATACTCAGTGATATCAGATTTAATAATTTCTTATTTGTATGTTATTAAATTGAAACTACATTAAAAAGTTAATTTACCCTTGACTGTCATAATGTTGATCGGCAATTAAAGCATCTGCTTTCTTACTAAATGCGCTTAGACCTTCGTCTTGAGCTGACAAAGTGTTAGCAAAAGCTCTGTGTTGTTTTTGCAAAGCTTCAACTTCATCCAAGGAATTCTAAAATATTAATATTACATAAAAGATCCACATAAAACATTTAGTTATTAAGTAGAGACCCTGGGACTTACCCCTAGATCTGAAAATTCTAAGAAAGCTTCATGAGCTGAAGTAACAGCATCGATATTGTCAGCTTCTTTGTTAAATAGTTGCAATTGCAAGCACTGCTGCAGCCAATGTTGCTTTTCTTTCCATCCCCTTGCAATGGCAGCCTGTTCTGCTATCAACCTTTCAATGTTGTCTTTTACATCGTTTAATCCTGGATTTGATTTCAAGAGTTTATTTCCAAGAGCAATTATTTGTTTGAATCTGTAAAACAATTAGATTAGCAACCACAGTGCTTTTAAAATTCAAATGTAATACATACTCGTCATCTTTTGATTTGATATCGTGTGCAAGATCTTGGTGGTTCTTTAGCAGAGCTTGAGCAGTCTGTACATCTCTAACCATATTATCAGCATTAAGTTGATCTTTAACATCAGCAACCCACCTCAGTAAATGCCTGGCACTGTTAGTGAATATTTGTTGACCTACAGCATCTTCCAACCTAGCACGACGTTCTGTAGCTTTATCTTTAACTTGTTGCCATAAATCATCGATTTCTTTCTGTTTACGAGCCACATTTTGTCTCTCATTTGGATAAGCAGACTTTACGGAGTTTGCTAAAAGATTTACTTTATTTACTTTTTCTTCGACTGGAGCAAGTTCTCTTTCTAAGTTGTCGTGTCTTCTCTGTAGAGCCTGTACAGTTTTTAAATCGTGGCCTAATACAGCTGCATCTAATTGCATCATCTTTTCTAGCATCCAGTCTTTCGCTTCTTCGCATAATTTGTTGAATAATTCCACACTACTAGCACCTTCCAGGCTTTTTTCTTTTAATGCCTTTAGTTTATTTAACCTGCGCCAGGCAGCTTGAACTTGTCGATGTCTAGCTCTTACTTTATCAATTTGGGAATGGTTCTGTTTTTCAAATTCTTCCGCATCTGCATCTAATTGTTCCATACGCTTGTTACTTGCGGAAAGGTCCGTAACAAATTTCTAAAAATAAAAAAATATTCTTTTGCATAAATGTAATAGTTTAAAGACAATACAAATATGAATGGTTTCCACACTGTTCACCAAGATTTACTCTATTTCGCAGTGTATTATTACATGACAAGAAAGCAAAAAAATCATTATTAAAAAAATTTAAAATTAGACAAAAAGTAGTCAAAATGTCTTGCGTTCTATTTTCAAGATATATTGAATGGCAAAACTCTATTCTATCTATTTTTGAAAATGTCTCATTTTTTTAAAATTTTTGTTTTTACTTAAATAGAGCGACTGCAATATTTTTATATACAGCGTTTCATAATCTGAATAGTTCTAACCTGAAACGGGCGGTGACTATACAGATTATGAAAAGTCTTCACTATAGCCATCCTTGTCTATCGCACAGATTTCTTTACTTTACTTTGTCGCTCTCATGTAAAGGCAAATGGACCATATGAATTTTCCAGCCCTGTATATTCTAGTTTTTGAGTTATAACTCAAATTTATTTTTTAAATGGCATGTCTCATGATATTTATACAAAAAATTTTTCAAGATAAAGACAAAAAATTATATGTTTTACTTTCTTGATAGAGTTAAGTGTGCCATATCTTAAATGTATTTGCTCCTGAATGCCTGCTGGCACAAAGTGCTATTTTGTACCTACTGGCAGAGAGATTTGTTTCGCATTAGACAAAATAAACTTTTTGTCTAATAGCCCGGGAGCCAGCGACCGTTTTGAGTTAGTCATTTGGCAAAAGCTGAACATTTTTCCTACGTTTCATTTGGTATCACTAGTAAGTAAATCGACCTCCAGCTCGCGCAGTTCCGGGGAGTGTAGCAGCAGCAGCCTCCCAAACACGTAAAATAATAAAATAAAAAAACTAATACCGCAAAAGCTGAGACTTTGTCGACAAGTTAATTATATTATAAAAAAAAAGAAAAAACGCAATCAGCTGACTTTAGAGTGGGGGGGTTATGCCTCAGCTTTTCACCTAAACAAGTCAAAAATATGCGCTAGGTAGACTGATACCGAAAAAGCTGAAATTTGGTAAAGTGATAGTCAACTTAACCAGTTATACGAAAAAAATTGTCTGCTGAAATTTTTGCGGTGTATAAGTGTTCAGTTGACGAGTTGAAGGCGCAGAACATCGCTATACGCGCGCTCGCTATGGGACCTATAGTGTAGGGCAAGGGTCGGCAACTGGCGTACCGCGGTCCAGGTCCGGACCGCGGAAGGTAAAATACTGGACCGCCAAAAATTTTTTGGAAGTATAAATTACTCAAATAAATTATTTAAAAAATATTTTTTACGTTTAAGTGCCAATCTTATCATTTTTTTCTAGTATTTTTCAATTGTGTGAGTGTGTGAGTTCTTAATGGTTAGTAAGCAGATTAAATTAAAATAAAAAGATAAGAAATATGAATTTTTTTCTGGACCTCGTTAAAAATTTTCAAAAATAACCGGACCCCACCTATAATTACTTGCCGACCCCTAGTGTAGGGGGTTAGGTGCACGGAAAGTGCTAGATAGTACAACAGCGTGATGTTATTTTCATAGTCAACTGCATCCGAATGGCGCTATTGGCAACTTTTCTCCACTCGTTACACAATGTACTATTTCAAATGGTTCGAGAGTGAACAGCTGCCCTCTTCCCTTGGAGATATAATTATAGAGGATGAGCAAAAAAAATAGTGCAGGTTAGAATTATACTATATTTTGCTCTATAGGTACTAAAATTTTATTATTTAAGTGTACATTTTTTATTATTTCATTTACATATGTAAAATACAATTTAAAAAATATTTAAAAAAATTCGTACTATATGTAATTATTTTTTATAATTAACATTTTATTAATGATATATAATTATAATAATAGTTATTATTATTATCATTATTATACAGGGTGTTTGTAAATAAGTGCGAAATATTTTGGGGGTGGTTGCCGAAGTTATTTTGTGAAAAAGGTTCATATAAACGTAGTTCGAAATATGCTTCGTTTCCGAGATACAGTGTTTAAATTTAAATTTTTTATTAATTATTTCAAAAACTTTTAAAGATATTGACTCGAAATTTGCAAAACACTTTGGAGGGATAAATGTGTAAATTTTGGGATGATCCGAATATTTCTACTTGCTAAACAAAAATGACACGCCACTGACTTTTTCCCATTTTGATATTTTTTCAGAAATTCGCCATCAATTCTGAATGAAATTAGTCCCTTCAATTTTTTTTCGTAGAATGTATCGTTTTAAGGAAAAAAATAAAATAATATTTTATTACAAGTTGTGTATTTTTAATTTCTATTGATACATTAGATCTAGTAGGTTGCTGACAATATATCAAAATAAAATGCAATCAACAAATTTCGTGTCAATATCTTTAAAACTATTTGAAATAATTAATAAAAATAGATAAAAAATTAAAGTTTAAACACTGTATCTTGAAAACGAAGGATATTTCGAGCTATGTTTATATGAATTTTTTTTCACAAAATAACTTCGGCAACCACCCCATAAAATATTTCGCACTTATTTACAAACAGCGTGTGATGAGGAAGAAATGGCAGGAATCGACATTGACTCCAGCGACCATGAGTTTGAGTGTGATGAATCGGAAAATGAAAATAATAGATTTTTTCACATATAACGTTTATTGTAAATAAATTTCGAAAAAAGTTGTATATTTTTATATAATTAAACATAAAACATAAAACACACCACAGAAATGAGACAACCCCCAAATCCAAAGCCAAAGGCTGTGCGGAAGGGGGCTACACTTGAAAAAATGCGGACAAACGCCCATTATCCATCGACATTGCCAGTGCAATTACTAGTAAAACTTAAAAAATGAAAAAATAATACATATCTCATACCGCACAAGCTGAAATTTGGTAATACAATAGCTAACTTAGTAAGTTAAATGAAAAAAATGCTCAGCTTTATATTTAGTGAAGGAAAAGTGCTCAGCTTATAAAGAACGCGCTCGCACGCATAACGATGTATTGCACCTCCAACTCTTCAGCTGAGCACTTATACACTGCAAAAACTTCAGCGGACAATTTTTTTCGTATAACTGATTAAGATGACTATTACTTTACCAAATTTCAGCTTTTTTGGTATCAGTCTACCTAGCGCATATTTTTGACTTGTTTTGGTGAAAAGCTGAAGCATAACCCCCCACTCTAAAGTCAGCTGGTTGCGTTTTTTCGTTTGTTTATAACATAATCAACGTCGACAAAGTCTCAGCTTTTGCAGTATTAGTTTTTTCTAACGACTATTTTTCGTGTTTGGGAGGCTGCCGCAACTATAAGTATACCCCCCCGAAGTGCGCGAGCTAAAGGGCGATTCTCTTACTAGTGACACCAAATGAAGCGTAGGAAAAATTTTCAGCTTTTGCTTGAAAAAAGGTCGCTGGCTTCCAGGCTATAATGACTAATGGGTTACATACCCTGTTCGGCATTGAATTACACCCCAAATATCTAGTAAGCAGCTATACTGATGAACAATTCTTAGCAGCATCACCAAGCACATTAGTTTCAATCTTATTAATTATCATTAGTACCTGCCATAGGTAAGACAACCGATGATGAATGTCTGGGTGTTTATCTACTGACATGTTTAGTGACAAAATCAAAGTATCGCAATGCGCTTAATACAGAATTTGAAATGTGATTGCAACTTACGACAATAGTACCTGGTTTTACCATATTATGTAAAAATATTCAAGCGCATCCCAGTCTTTGATTATATTTACTCTTTTTTTAATTATTTAATAAATATTTACTTTAAATTTTATATTTTTTTTAATATTTATTTTGTTAATCGTAGTATTTATAAATATATTGAATAATCAGTAAAAAATGCATTCGAAAAATTTTTTTGGGTGTGGGGGTTTCTCAAAAAAATTGAAGTGTTAGTGGAGTTCCGCAAGTCGTAAAAGTTTGAAGACCGCTAGCATAGAGTGAAATGTAGTATTTCATATGTGAGTTGCTGTCACAAGTATCTGAAATTTACACGTAAGGAGACATGCTGAGTGTGGAGTATTTATTAGCCAGCTTGGTCCAAAACTAATAGAAACATTTCTAGGGAGTTCTCTGCTCAAAATACAAGGCTACAAATATATTTGTTAGTAACCTTTACTCCATAATAGAATGTACAGTTTGCCTCCTGTTTGACCGAGCCTTTAATATCTGATCAGACCTCAAAAATAGTTATTGATCTATCGTGCTATAACAACCATATACATAATTTAAGTACAAATAATCTGCGACCTAGCACTAATTCAATTATTTAGGTACTGTATAAAAAAATGTGAATTATTCAAGCTTATAATTAAATGCTATGTTCATGAAATAGTGTACAACAAAATGAAGTACACACCGAGTCGTATTCTGTAAACTTACCTCATATTTTCTTTTAGCTTGATCGACATTGTCATTGGGATCATCCAAAGACAAAATTTTTTCCTTATCTTTAATCCATTTTTCAAAATCGTCACACTCCCGGTAAAATGTAAACAATTTGATGGCATCTTCTAATAGAGCACGTCTTTTAGCTGCCAGATCTATCAATTGATTATATGTGTCATTTATTTTTTTCTGTCTCTTCGGCACGCTATCACTATCATCGACTTTCCTTTTAATTGGTTTGGTAGGTTGTCTACCAAAGGTAATAGGTATTTTAGTTTTAACCATCTTTGTTTTTTTAACCCTTTGAATGCCCTTCACTGTTTCGGGTTTTCTAACATTTATATGTATAATTCTTGGTTCTATTTCTGCAACATAATTCGCAGGAGCAAATCCGTCCTTCCCGTCCGCTTTACGAACACACCACCAATCAGGATTGCTTTTATTAAGTAAGAACATGACTTCTCCTTTGACCATGCTCAGGCCATGGTCGTTGAATGGATATAGTGCTCTCACTTGTGGCACTTTCTTTTCTTCAACTATAGTTCGGTATTCTGTTCTTTCTACTGGTTCGTCAACCCAAACTTCTGTGGGGACCATCCTAAAAACAATTGTTTTAAATTATATTTGTTTAATTAATCATTATTATTAATTATAAGCATGTAAAAACAAGGATAATGTAACTTCACAAATAATCAATACCTACCTATATTCGTACTGTACTTCTTCAACGGGTTCAGCTACTTCTGGTTCAGCATTCAAATCCAAATGAGAAATTCCTGCTGCTATTAGTCTTTCTGCTTGTGTATTTAGACTGTGTATGTCACCATGATATGCATTTAATTCTCCCTCCAAGTCTTTATGTCTTTGAAACAGAGCTTGGGCACTTGGTTCGTCTGTTCCATAATCACTTGATGCAAGAATAGAGGTCTTTTCGTTCAACCAAGAATCTGCTTCATTTGCATCAGCGTAGAATTGATATGCTTCTGCTGCATCCTGCAGTTGTTTAGCTCTCTCCTCAGCTAACTTTTCAAGGGTAGCCCATTCTCTTTTATTTTTGTCAATATGCTGCTGAATTTCAGCAGATCTTGGATGCTTTTCTGATATTAGTTGCTTGCTGGTTTGACCTAACTGATCAAATTTATGTTTTCTGGCTTTAATCTCTCCCATTAGTGCTTTATGTTTCTGTTGTAGAGATAAAACACCTCGTAAATCTTTGGCTGTAATACCAGCTTGACAAATCCTTTGTTTTTCTATTAACCATGCCTCTTCTTCCTCTTGATCTTGTAAAAACTGATAAAAGTTTCTCGCCTCTTCCAAGACCGCTTTCCTTTTTGCACTTGCCTCCTAAAACAATATATAAAGTGATTATGTTTTAACAAATTACATAAAACTTACTTTTAATTGGGCATAGGCATTCGATAAATCGTTCAGTTTCTTCTTCAAAATTTCTTCTTCTTTTGGATTCTGTGCAGCAAGTTGCTCACCTAGCCTGTGTAATTTTCGTTCCGTTTCTCCTAAGGCAGAAACTTGTAATTCTTGCAGAGCATGTTTATGCAGCAATTCTTCGACACCCATTAAATGTATACCAGTATCGTGGGAGGACATATCAGCCTTTAATTGCTCGATACTGTTAAGAGTCGTATCAATTTCACGAAGAATTGACATCACATTGCCCATTCTACCCAAATTACCCTTGTGTTTTTCCAACAGTCTCTTCAGTTCTTCCCATTGTCTCAATATTTCTGCTTCTCTAGATTTAACTCTTTCAGCGTTGCGATAGTTTTCGTTAACAAGTTCATTCGCCATTTGCGTCAAATCATGCACACGTTCTTCTCTAGCCAAAATATCAGCACTAATAGCTTCATGTTTTTTTACTGTTGCATCCACTTGGGCCAGATTTGATCCATACCTAGGATCCGATAGAACTTGTATCATTTCTTTTAAGTAACCTTCTCTTAATATACTCTTCTTTTCAAATTTGTACATTAGCTGTTCTAGTCTTTGTTGTCTCAGTAATTCGCTCCTCAATGCAACTTCACGATTATGTTCTGCTTTTTCCAGTGTATTCCAAGCTCTTTCTATATCCTGTACTAATTTTCCATCAGTGGGGTTAAATGCTGGCTGTCTAAGTTCTTTCAGCTGGGTGTTGATATTAAAAAATAATGCCTCAATTTCACTCCGTTCTTTATATTTCGGAGGTTTTTCTTGGGTTCTATAATATCCGAAAGCTAGAAGAAGGCTTTGAATACCTTCTAATGCATTTGGGAAATTTCTATCTTCTAGTTCTACTATTTTCAGGTTAATCCAGTCAAGTAAATCTGTTGTTAGTCTGTCATAATCAATTTTCATTTTGTCTGACTCCACCATTTGATTTATAATCTAAAATAAAAATTTCAGAGTAGAGATAATTTATACATGTAGTATTTAATTACTTACTTTTGCAATACGTCTTCCTGATTTTTCCTCATTCTTCATGCGAGCAAATGTGTGATAATATGAAGCAACGTAAGTCATAATACTCTTTTCATCTGGTCTAGAAGTATCAATATCCTCAGCATCTAATAGTCGAGGTATACCTAATTCATTATTAGCGACATCGAAAGCATGGTTTAAGTTATCAATATTTTTATTATTTGGTAAACCAGTATAGTCAAACAGGTCAGGCCTGTGTGCATGGATAAGGGCATTGAAACCCAAACCACTTCGCCAAGAAGATGAGAAGTCATTTATGTGTACACCAGGGTAACCATGAGTTTTACGTTGAGCCCACAGTAACAAGGCATCTTTGGCTGATTTTTTTTCTGAACTTTCATTTTCTTCATCCTAAAAATCCATTCATAAATTCTTTCCTTCTTAAGCATTAAAATTACCAACTTACCACGTCAATTTCAATTTCTTGAATTTGAAACCTTAAAATAATTGTCCAAATTAGACCTAAAATAAGTCTAGGATTTCCATCAACGATATCCTCTGCGCCTATACTTTCTAGCCTAACCTTGGTATGTAGAAATGCCAAACTTTTATTGACATTTTCAATTTTATGTACCCGCATCTTTCCATTGTTAGGTTTGGCTAATTTCTCACCTGATATTACTTCCAAAAGTTTTAGTAACTTCCTGCCATCTGCTAAATCGACAAATAGGTCTTCTACTTCCATCCGAGCCTGAAAATAAATACCAATATTTATACAGTATGTTCCAACGAAAATTTGACTCCCCTAATAACTTTATGTAGAGTGAGTTATTATAAAATCGTTGAGAACAGTTAGTTTTTATTTTGAAGGAAACACGTTTTGATATCAATATCGATAAACTTTTGACTGGACCTAGTTACTTACAGAATTACTTATGGCCCGGCAGTTCTAAAATAAAATTTGAAAAATCTTAATAATTCTGAAAAGTGGATTCAAATAAAAACTTTAAACAGCAGATACAAATACAATTACCCGTGGCGTATTTGTGAAAATAGTGGTAGGTACCATTTCTCATACTTATATAAAAAATAATAAACTGGTGTTTTTTAACTACTCTGTATATTTCTTGGATATAGCAGTCTTTAATTCACAATAAAAACCTGTGGCAAACTTATAATAGCAAGTAGTTTTCAAAATATTTGCAATTTCTGAAATTTTTGCAGTAAAACAGCAGTACATTTGCTCATAATTTAACTATTAGACTTTATTTAGGTTGCAAGCTATTTTTCTGGGATATTTTTATAAGTAAATACACTTTGGATTTCATGAATCATGACATCTTTCAACTTGACCCATTCAAATTTTTAGCTAATTAATCAAAAGTAGATATTCATGTTTCTTAACCTGAGTAAAACAAACTTTATAAAACAATTTGTTATCTAATATTCTACTGCAGATATATCGAAAATTGTAACTATATCGAAAACCATACCATTTACTAAAAATGTACTTTTGTTGACAAAATACTATTACTTGGAAAAATAATAGATCGTACCTAACTAAAAAAAAATCTATTTATTATTTTTTAATTTTTTTTATAAATATGGCACTACAGAATGAAAAACCTTATTTCTTCATAGTCACTGCCCACTGGTATTTATTGTATTATATTATATTTTCGGCAATACCACTAAAATATGGTAAGGAAGTTTCAAAAATTTTTTTGAAACCGTTTCAGAATTAAGAAATTTCAATTTTTATTTTAGGACATTGCAGGGCCGTACCTATGCAAGTAGGCCCAACTGACCTAAAGTTTATCAAGAAAATTTTAATCATTTTCAATGCTTATTACCAATTTATACTTTGCAAATTGCAACATGCTACTATAGGTCACCCTATACGTATACGTAAATTTGCTTTTTCTTATTTCATTTAATTTAATAATTAAAGAATATTTTCACTTGATGGATTTTCAAAGAGAGAACATGGCTAACTGGGTGCAGAATGAAACAAATAAAAAAAAAATTCAAACGAGTAATCACCTGATTCTACTTCCCTTTTAAAATATTTGGAGTTGGGGTTATCAAGGTCCAGGAAACTTCAGATTTAATCTCAAAATAATGCCCTTCGTAAAAATAAAATTCTCTTTGTATAAAATTAGAAAAGGTCTCAAGTTTTCTTTAAAAATATATATTTAATTATCTACATTAAAAAATTGCAAAAGTAAAACTGAATTATGAAGAAATAAATGCACTTTCTATTTTTTGTATTAATGTTCTACTAATAACAGATAAATCAAATTAATATTTTATTAAATTTAGTTTAAAATGAGACAATATGGGTTTATAGTCACAAGAAATACCTAATATTTTTCAGTGATCCTTAAAAGGTAATCATGATTTCTTTATAAAAGGTGACTATTAAACAAACTAATTTCCATTTTCTGATGTATAATTTGCTGGTTGTTGTAGAAAGATTGTCTATCTTTAAGAAAAAATAACTACTAATTGGCAGTATCTCGGTCTCACAAGAATATGATTAGTTAGATTACCCACGGTAATTATAATTAATTTATATTTTATAATCCATTTTAAAAAGTGAAAATCCAAAAAGTCAATGCTACTAGGTTAGAGAAATTCATTTGGAATTTTTTAAGGCAAAAATTGTGGTGTAAGACCTTAATGAAGTCATGATTTAAACGACACTTCATATTAATGATAAGATACCTACCTATATGAAATGTAGTACAAGGTTCAAACTAAATTTTAGGCCTTGAGGAGTAAATACGTGCATTCCGAATAATCTGATTTCAAGTTGCACATTTATTAAAAAGAAAAGAAAGTTGTTTCTGCCAATGACATTTTTTTATTATATAATATTTAATATATCAATTTGGTATATTGTTTGCAAGTATATATACATACAGAAATTTTTAATATTTTTTGATATAGGTATCTATCGTTTTTTCATATTATTCATACCGAGGGTAAGAAGGTATTGAAAAACATAATATTAGAGATATCTATTGCGAAAATCTATAAAATGTTTTTTTTTCGAAAGTTCCCAAAATAATTCCTATAAAGTACTCATTACAATTTTCAAAAAAGTAATTTTGGCCATTCTGTAATGGTATCCTTAATCATTCATTCATTTTTTTTTTCATATTATAATATATTTAGAGGAAAATATATTTTAAAAAAATATGTGTATCACTTACTTTTTGTAAAAATGAGTTCATCCATTTCGTGAACGTTTTCTTCTGAATGTGTAGACGTTCTTCCTGCAGGACCCTAATTCGGCCCTGCTCAAATTTTTGTACTTCATCCCTTTGACTCATGTTGGTTCGTTTTTGGAAATTGGAACCTGGTCTAGGCACATAATGCACAGGACCAACTGCAACAAGAAGGAAAATATTAATATAATGAAATCTTAAGTCTATATTGAAAATACTAAACCTTATTTTTACAAAACAAATATATACGACGGTATTAATTTCAAGTGGGGGCGTTTAATTTTGTTAACATAGTGAAAGGTTTATGGTTTTACATTGTTATGAATTCCAGTGATATCACGAAAAAATCGCGATGCAATATTTACAAGAATGTAATAAATTTTATTTTCAATGAAATAAATATAAACCGATAATAAATCTGATTCATCAATACAATTATACTTTGTTTAATTGAAATGTATTTTAATTAAACGTAAATAACATGCGGGTCTCATAGAGTAAAACTCTTTATCACTGACTCGCACTGACACAAAAAATTAAATGGAACATTATTTTTGGCATTTTTTGCTTGAAATAGATAAACATTTGTAGCTCCTTTTTTGTTGATAGCCTACGTTTTATATTTATTGGCATCATTTAGGCAAACTCATATTAAAACCATTATTAAAAATAAAACAAAATTAAAATCAGAATTAGAATATAGCATATTTCATAAAAATATGTACAGTGCAGTTTAGAATTTGATTTCTCATTTGCACCATACTGCGCCTCAACTTTATACGCGATAATAAAAATTACAATTAAGAATAACGTTATATAAAAATGCATGAATATATAAGATATGCGTCAACCGCTACAACACAAATCATAACTCTAGTGACATACATATGCAGATATAATTAAGTAGCCGGTTTTACCCATGCATTTCATTGTTCAGAAGTTAATTTATCATCAATTGTTTTGCAATTTAGGACGTTCCTTTCTTAACCGCAAATTTTTCTCCCGCCGTGGAATAGATATTGCGAAATCTGACAATTTTCTTTCATCGAGTTATTTCTTATTTCTTCGAGAAACCTTAAATATTGTTTATAACTGTCGATTGACAAAATGATACAATTTCCATATTATGCCTTGATTCGTATTAAAATAAGTCAGTGGCAAAAAAATGTTAAATAAGTTACCATAGTCTGTATTGCTATTGTTCCTAAAACTCGTTTTACACTATTAGTTATAATGGTATGTATGTAGTATAAAATTGCTAATTTTTATCCAATAAATCGGTCCAGAAATTAGTGACAATAAAACTGATTATGACTTTTAATATTCATTCAATAATACCAACTTTAGTTATATTCTACCATATTGTAACTTATATTTATTTCATATACCTAGGTATTTAAAGAATGTGTTGCTTATACGCGTTTGTTATTGCAGTTATGTAACTCTAGCATATAAGTTGTGTTATTGTTTGTGGTTTCACATTCATTTTTATTCTAAAAGTTAGTAGCCCTAAGTTTGGCCAATAAATTGGTCAACTTAATGTAACAAGTAAAAAGATGCAAAAAATATAGAGAATTGTGACCTCATTATTGGGTCAATTATTATTATTTATGTAACTGTTATTGATTTTTATTCTAAATGTTAAATTTATTTAAATTTCACCAATAAATTGTCAAGTTTATTCTAACATATAACACAAATATAGCAAATTGTGACAATTTCGTGAGCAATTAAATGAATGATAAATAACACAGCCACACAGAAAAAAAAAGTTGGGTATACTTTTTATGCGACATATATTTTTCGTAGTAATTTGGCCTCCTGAACACGAATCTGGGGTCAGAATTGGCCCATCACGTCACAATTGTTTCCTAACCTCAAAAAACTTTGAGGTTAGGTTAAAAAAGTGAAAATTGATGAAAATTTACTGGGAAAATTTGGAAAAAAATTTATTTCCACATCAAATAGTACATTTTTATGTAAAAGACTCTGCTGAATTCAAATCCACTGTCAGAATTGAGCTAGAACGTGTGGTTTTTTTTCTAACCTCAAAAAACCGAGCAGGAATCGCTATTTTCAAATTCTGAGCGGATTTTGACCAGATTTTGTATAAAGGGGTTTTTTGGGTCGCTGATTACGAATATGAATTCACATTGTAAAAATTCAAGATGGCTAATCCAATATGGCGGGTGTACTTTTTTGAAATCCACCGATTTCAGTAAAATTTGGCATCATAAGGATTGCTGGTTGATCTCACCTTCATTAATCACACATCTGGAGCCAGATTTTCATAAATCAAGGTAAAAGATTCCACTCCGTCTAAAAATGTGACTTCGCTTAAAAAAATGACTTAAGGACTCTACACATGTAATGATGTGTAGTGTGATGTGCTTGTTTCCATGGGACAAGACAAAAAAGTTTCTACTTTATTCTTTCATTTATTTAGTCGTGCATGGGCTTATGGTTTTCCAATCAGATTTTTTTAACTACTATGCAGTTTTCCTATGGCATTTAGATGCTTTTATTTCTTAATAATTTTAAAGTTCAAGGAAAAGGACACATTACTGCCACACAGCACATCACTGCATCTGCTTATGCCTTCAATCTAAAAATGTGACTTTGCCGAAAAAATGCCGCCTACTCGGCCTAAAATTATGACTCTGCCTACATCTTTTACCTTGATTTATGAAAATCTGGCTCCAGATGTGTGATTAATGAAGGTGAGATCAACCAG
The DNA here is from genome assembly GCF_000390285.2 of Anoplophora glabripennis. Taxonomy (NCBI): domain Eukaryota; kingdom Metazoa; phylum Arthropoda; class Insecta; order Coleoptera; family Cerambycidae; genus Anoplophora; species Anoplophora glabripennis. Next base: position 214,338 of record NW_019416690.1, on the reverse strand, counting down.
CAATCCTTATGATGCCAAATTTTACTGAAATCGGTGGATTTCAAAAAAGTACACCCGCCATATTGGATCAGCCATCTTGAATTTTTACAATGTGAATTCATATTCGTAATCAGCGACCCAAAAAACCCCTTTATACAAAATCTGGTCAAAATCCGCTCAGAATTTGAAAATAGCGATTCCTGCTCGGTTTTTTGAGGTTAGAAAAAAAACCACACGTTCTAGCTCAATTCTGACAGTGGATTTGAATTCAGCAGAGTCTTTTACATAAAAATGTACTATTTGATGTGGAAATAAATTTTTTTCCAAATTTTCCCAGTAAATTTTCATCAATTTTCACTATTTTTCACAAGTTTTTTGAGGTTAGGAAAAAATTGTGACGTGATGGGCCAATTCTGACCCCAGATTCGTGTTCAGGAGGCCAAATTACTACGAAAAATATATGTCGCATAAAAAGTATACCCAACTTTTTTTTTCTGTGTGGCTGTGTAATTATTAAATATAACATCCGACAATGTAAAAACAGTTTTTTTTTTATAAACTATTAAATAGGTAGGTACAATATTAATCATTTTAAACTGGGAATACGATTATAGCATTTGATTTCTACTTGTATTTCGAAGAATAGATTTTTTTCATTTTCTTAGGAAGACGAACCATTTTCTAGTTACTTTTTTTTAAGTAGCTTTGCACATTTAAGTATATTAGAGTAAAAACTTTTATTTTTCTAAGAGCAAAATTAAAAAATCGTCTTTGGAACGAGTCATTTTCTAGCTATTATCGATTTACTCCAATTTGTGGTACTCACGCCATTTTAGGTTTCAAAAAAAAAATAATCATCCGAAAATGGTTCGTTTTCTAAATAACATGAAAGCGACTTTTTTCATTGAAATAATACTTGCCTATTGAATTTTGAAAATACTCAGTAACATCAAAAGTCTTCGTGAGTTTGAAGACTCTATAGGCACTAGACAAATTTCATAGAGCTAATTTCAGCTTATCGATACCTATTTTCGTAAATAATATATTTTTCAAAAACTTAACATCCTGTATCTCGGAAACTAAGTCGTTTGATACCAACTTTTCTTCTTAAAATAATCATCTCTGAAATATTTTTATGTACTTAATCCTATATACTACATCCTGTATGACTAGGTCAAAACATATTTTTTTAAATATTTCGAAGTATTTTTTAACAAAGGTAATGGGTTAAGAGTGGGTTGGATGAGTTTTCTGAGTAAAAACCGGAGGATTTCTACAGAAGAGGCATCGAGAAACTTGTTGAACGTTGGGAGGTCATAAATAACGATGGACCACTGATTAGCCTATTGATAATAATTGTAGAGTTAAAACGGACATAATCTATTCCCCAACCCATTATTATTTTGTGCAAAACAACAAAAGGAAAAACTTATTTTGGTTATATCACCAGTTTTATGTTTTTGTCAAAGTAAAATTTGTTTCAAATTAAACATAAAGATTCTTGCGAATTCTTTACATTTGTTTACATTATATTCACTAAAAATCCGCAACAAAATGAGCGAATACGGTAGCGAATGCTAATTTAAAATTTAATGCAAATAATTTTTCTCGCGAATGTGTATACGAATATTACGGCTGCAGTTAAAAATGTATACAGAGATCATACTGCAGTTATTATTGTCTATGGTTATCATTACAAATTACATGAAGTGAGGATTATTTGTGTATATTAATAAAAGGAGTCTGCAAATAAAATGTCTCGTTGGTCATAGAGGCAAATCTAAGGATAGAAAAAAAAGACAATTTAGACATAATTTTTTCAAATTATGCAAAATCATAAAAAGAATGTTTTGAAAAAAAATATTTCCGTCCCGAAATTAGATTTTAAACTTAAAAATTTAAAAAATCAGCGCTGCATCGATCATTGTGCGGATATCATAAAGGAGAAGCATATAATTTTATGACTTGTATGCTTATGAAATTACTACAGTTGCGCACTATAAATCCATATGCTCTGTGTTATTAGCTTCAGGGACAAAACTGCTAATGTTAACTAATAATTTTTCATCAAATACAACGCTAAGGTCTCGAAACGTTATTGGTCGTGACAAAACGTCATTATCAATGTGTGATCCAACATAATGCGGATGGACTTGTTGGACAAGTCACAGTATTACATATTGTACCCAATTTCCTTTATTTAGCACAAGCAAAGAACAATAGGGCGACTTTCGCTACACTATTACTACTACACGAAGATTTTATATCATCGAGGTTTTGTTGAAGCTGTAGTTACTAACCCTAGGAACTGAACTTTATTTTTTCACGCCATCGGCATAAAGAAGACAACTTACGTTTATATTGTTATTGTTAACCAGCTCATTAAAGATAAAAATAATGGACAAGGATGGAATTTGGAAGAATTCCTGATATAGCTACATATTCTTCAAATCTACCGATTATAAACTACGAACAAGCTTTCTGTTACAAAAATAAAATTTGAAGAAACTTAATAAGGATTCTAAGGTGACATACCTACATGCCGAGCTTTTGAAAGTAAAACTGAGACTGAGTGATAAAGCTTATCTAACGCTTTGCTGAAGTTGGCATAACAACACAATCAGTTATAAATTGTTTAACGCAAACTAAGTTGGTGATAGTAGAACGTGCTTTTATAAAACCATGCTGACAAGGTGTTATCATAAAATTTTAAATACTTTACCAAAATTACATATAATGGAAATGGACCAAAAATTATTAACGTTAAATTTATCACCCTTTTTGAAACCTGGCACACCTTTGAACCCTTGCACAGGCTAGGAAATTGGCACTCAATAATTTTTTTAAAGAACAAAAAATCTGAATTTGTATCTCTTATTAACAGTACGAGTACACCATTTCGGACCGGTAGTCATTTTAGGTTTTAACGTAAAAAGTTATGTAAGACCCATTACATTTTTTTCTATTTATTTGCGACCGTTTTGTCAATAACAGAAAAAAAAACAGTTTTGTTTGAACCCTTTTAAAGGCATATAACTTCCTAAGGGTGCGTTTTAGGGCACATGTTAATAGGAACTTTTTGGCTTATTTTAATGCAGCAGAAGTTTGTAACCCTATTTTAGAAACACCCTGTATTAGAAAATTTGAATATACATATCAAATATTAAAGTCTATCATAGAATTAATCGAGGGCAACATCCAAAAGATTAATTTTTGAAATTTTCACACGCCAATGTTTGTGAAAATATAGAAAAAATATCACGAAAAAAATATGGGTGTCACTTTCCAGAGAAATAGATAAAAACATCTAGATATAAACTTTAATATTGGAATCAAACCTTACCCGTATGTATTACTGATATCCTGAGAACGGACTCTCAAGAGAATATGTAAGAACAAACAGGGTGTTCCAGAAAAAAAAATATATATAGACAGGCAGTAGATCTCTGAAGTCTGAAGTTCAACTCAAAAAAAATTCAAAAACAGTGGAGCTGTAGTTAAACAATTTCGCCCCTCTGTACCAATATAACAGGAAACATGCGGTGTCAGACTTTACTCGAATCAGGGTTATGGGGTTACATTGGTTAATATATTATGAGAACGATGACGAATTGCAGTGGTTTAAATTTAAATTTTCATATATTTAAATCCTTGACGAAAAACAATCAGTGTAACACAGTGCAATATATACGGTTCTTGTAAAGCTGTTAACCTCGACAAACTTTACCCGGTCCACAAACTATCATTTAGCCCTGCGTGACACAAATATCTAGTGTAGCTACATAATAAACGTTTTATTACGTACATACTGACTTTTCGACAAAACTACACTATACTATTATTCTTTACACACTATAATGTTCAACTTACTAGATACGTTTCATTTTCATGTCCATGTATGCATAACGATGCGGTTTAGCCAAGTTTAAAAATCCAGTTCTGGTTGGTCCAAATGGGCATTTAAATGTAATTTACGCTAAAATTGAGATAAAACCCGTTTTGGAACGTGTTGACTAAACCGCATATTTGTAAAGTTAAAGTTTTACAGTTGTGTTTACTCAGTAAATATTTGGGTCCGTTAAGTTTTATGTTCTCCAATATACATACATACCTACACAATTCATATTTAGCTACACCGTCGTCACATTCCGCATCCCGAGTGACTATTCAATTAAAAATTGGTCATTGTGATACATTAAAAATTTATATTATTTTTATTATCATTACGAATTAAATATTGACACATCACAATGATGTCTCGATAAAGAAAACTTGCAAGATGGTTTTCCTGAACATGTTCTTAATAATATGATGACATGACATTGCAACTTTTTCGTAATCTGTATTAACATTGAGATTTCTACAAATTTATTTTGTTTCTGTAATAATCATATTTCTTAATAACACAAATTCCCAATAATAAATAGGGGAAGTGAGGTAACACTTTTTTTTTGTTCTCAATGATGCAAGAAATAATAATTATGATTAATTTTAATGGGAATTATATGCTTACTCTACATACAATGAAATGAGCATATTTCAAAATGAATACATTCTCCTTATAATTATATCAAAAAAATGATGCCTGCAACATTGTTTGCTGATAGCGAACGGTGTGACATTTTTAGAGATCGGAAATGTTAGGGCGGTTGCAATGCGGTATAGGGTTGGATGTAGGCTGGGTTTCCTTTTATGTAATCTTATTTGAACAAAAAGTGACACAACCGTTGCCCTCGTATAGCTACACTCTTTACATTATAAGAACATATACACGGTGTTTCAAAGAACATGGGCCAACGCTCGGGGGCAGATTCCTAACCTAAAAATAAGATTACTTTTTCATATCAACATGGATCCGATTTCGCTTCGTTGCTTAGATACAGAGTGCAAAGTTTTAAAATATGTTTTTTCAAAAAATCTAGATTTCCACTTGAGGGAATTAAATGAAATTGGGACAACTGACTATTTACAACCGAATACACATTCCTAGGTACTATTATGTTGAACATGAATTACAGGACCGGACTTACTTGCAAGCCCTTGGATTTAATCAAAGAAAAAATTGGTTCTCCGTTGAGATTTCTAATTTAAATGTGCTCGGAAATTAAAATTTTAATAATCAAAATAGCTGCGACATGGAAGACAGAAACGTCAAAGGTAAACGATACACTCTTGTCAACTAATGTCTCTTAATCATAATTAGTAAATTAGTATTGATTATTATAATTTCCTGATATAAATGTGCTTGTAAAAATGCCAAACGTCAGGTATTCCTTCATTGAACTTACTGATATGATGCTTTGTTATGGGGATGCTAGACAAAATTCGAATGCTGCGAGAAGATTGTATTTAAATAAATTGCCTTTAAATAGAGTTCCCGACAAAAAATTATTGAACATATTTTTCTTTGATTAAATCCAAGGGCTTGCAAGTAGGTCCGGTCCTGTAATTCATGTTTAACATAATAATATCTAGGAATGTGTATTCAGTTGTAAATAGTTTGTTTCATTTAATTCCCTCAAGTGCAAATCTAAATTTTTGGAAAGAGCTAAGGAACGAAGCGAAATCGGACCCATGTTGATATGAAAAAATAATCTTGTTTTTAGGTCAGGAATCTGCCCCCGAGCATTGGCTAGCGTTAACAGATCTATTTCATAATATGATGTCAAAAAAAGGTGGTGAAAATCTGGGAGTCAAATTGTTTTCGAAGACATCGATCTCTAAAAAAAAACTACTCAAGAAATATCTACACTTCTCTACTTCATGACACACCTGCAGCGGAAAATAATTGATGTCTAAAAAAAGACGACGGAAATAGGAAATGTGGAGAAGAAATCATGATTTTTCCAGGAAACCCGGACAAATGACATGTTAACTCGGAGTCCGAAGATGTACCATCAAAACCCGAAGACTCCGGGTCAAACCCGGAGATCTGACAATCCTAGCATTGGCCCATGTTTTCTGAAACACCCTGTATATGTAAGTATTTGCATAATAGTATGAAAAAAAAGGACAGTGTCTATTTTTCTACACTAAACGCTTCACGTGGAATTACCATAAAAATATATAAAGTCCGTACAATATTTGTTGAGAAGTTCTGTTATCGGAACTACGGTAACAATTTACCGCGGCAGAGGCGTGCCTTGAAATTTTCCGCGTTATTTTCAAATATTAAAATATAAATACGATACTCTTCGACGGGGAATTAAATTCCTTTATTTTACTTTTCACGTTTAATTTATTTTAATAGGAAACTACACTGAAATGCACAGGACGATACACTTCCGTAGAAACACGCAAAACACGATATGCCCTGCAAGCTGCTGCGGAGAACGCCACGCCGCCAATGTCTTTCTACCTCGGGTGTCGAACGTGGTTAATTCCATAAAAGTGAAGTAGGGGTCTTCCTGGAATTATATCTCAGTAAATATCGTATGGACTGTAGGTATTATACGTAATAATAAGTACCAGCAAAAGTTAACAAAATAATAATTTTTTACTCGGAAAAAAAGCGATTGTAGAAAATAATTAACAGTTGTCCTAAGTGTTTCGCGGTTAATCATCTCTGGCGATCGGTAGGTAAATATCCATTTCAAAAACGAAAATGACGCTTTTACCGAGGTCACAGGTGCATATCTAAAATAGTCGAAGATTTTAATAGCTGCTATTTTTACTAGCGGTGGTAAAGCATCAACTATTTCACATTTTAGTAGTCCCACTATCCGCATCATTGTACAATATATATTTGAAGCTTCGCATCGATCAATTTTTTCGATACGTATCTAGCGGGACTATAATGCCTGCTCTGTCGGCCTAGCGTGCTGTTTTTTTTGTTGAGACGTTGGCTATGCATTTAATTGTCGTTTGTGCGTGTGTGAGTGAGTTTGATGCTTTGCTTGGTCGAGTGTATGGCACGTGTTTTTTGTGGTAGTCATTAGCATTGTGCATTGTGAAACATAGAGCGGCATACGGTTTGACCACAGTCGGTTCAATTTTATTTCATTCACTTAACAAATATAAATATAACAATAAAATATTCCACAACAAAAAATAAATTGGGATTTAAGTTTATTTCCAGAACATAAAATAGTACTAACAAAATACAACGGTGAACAATAATATCTAGAAAAGTAAATGATATTACTACAATATTGTTCCTTTGCTCCTGTTGTAACACTGTTCCCTACTCAAACTATCAAGGATTAAAACACATCATAAATTATCTTTCACTACTACGGGATACGCTGCTATCACATGACGTGACATACATGAGCAGCAATATACCAGAAGTTTGAAATTAATTAAATACTCAACGTAAGATATAATTGTTTCAATAAGCAAATATTTACTTTTGTATTGGAAAATCACTTTTTAACTTACAATATTTGATTCCTCAAATATATTTGTTTGCATATTGTTCATCCTATATAGCATCCTCAAATAAACCACTCACTAACTGAAATGAATATAGAAAAGAAAATTGTGATGCCACATTGCTTCCTCTGTATCACTCTTGATACACTTCGGCTACTATTTTTTATTTATAATATTTCCCTCAAATATTACGCTACTAAGTATATAAAGTGTAAATCGTTGTTATCTTTTCAATCGAAAATACGTAAGAATGATGTGTCGAAAATTCCATTCTTTAGGAATTAAGGAAAATCCAATTTGTGTAAGTGTGAACCTAGAAATGTTTATATAAGGTTAACAACAAATTGAGTATTACACAATTTTAACAAACACACACTACAGGGTGTTTACTAATCGCCCAACCTACAAATATTCTTACTATACTTAAAAATCGTTGAAAATAAAAAAACAAACATAGTGGTTTTAAGGTTTTTACAGCCCGTGCTAATTAATATGCAAAGTACGAGGGTTTTTAGGACTGTTCTGCCGTGACCTGACGCTGCCAGTTAAATAAGATTTACAATACACTCCTTTAGACTTGGTTAGAAATCTTTGACTTCCCGTGCTGTTCTCGGGCTAAGCTCTATGGGGGCGGAGTCACTAGTTAAAATAGAGGGTAACACGGGTTATGTCATTAACAAAAATCGAGATATTGTCAATAATATTGATAAATATTGAATATTAATAGTATTTGAAAATTAATAGTATTGAGGCAATATTAAAAAGAAATACGGATTTTGAGATATTGTTAGAAAATATTAATATACAGGGTGTTTCTAAATGTTATGTACATAAGGATGGGGGTAATTCTTTGGCTTATTTCATGACTAAAAGTTCATATAAGCATAGGTCCGCAAACCCTTTACCAATCTACAGGGCGTTGAAATTTTAAGATTTTTATAGTTTTTTTTCTATAGCTCCCACAGTATTTGAGATATTTAGCTGAAATTTGGAATATAGGTTACGCTGTAGGGCTTACATCATTGGGCATGCCAAATGGTCGTGATATTCTACAGAGTGAAATTTTTTCGGGGTTTCTATTAATTTTGACAGTTCGCATATGAAATAGTAACTTGGATCTGCATATTATGTTTAAAAATTAAAGGTTTATGTTACAAACTGTAAGGTGTAAATGTGTTTTAAATACTCATTATAATCTCATAACAATGCCAAATTTTACGAATTTTGAAATGGGTCATCCCAGCTTTAATTTTTAACAGGTAGTGGCGAATAAACTGTCAAAATTAATAGAAACAAGAGATTATCTAAATAAAGCCAGAGCCTACTGGACCATTTTAAGAATTTAAATTTCATCTAACGAATTACAAAAAATCGTTTTTTATTTTTTTTCTCGATAACGGTCGCAGATACGAAAAAATCATAAGAGGCCAAAAAAGTTTCTCAACAAAACATAAAATCCAATTTTGATTTTAGAATCTACCAGCGGCGCACCGCACAAAAGTTCATGGGAAGAAAATGGGGCATGAACCCCGAAAAAATATCACTCTGTGTCTATAGAATATTACGACCATTTGGCATTTTCAATGATGTAAGCCCTATAGCGTAACCTATATTCTAAATTTGAGCTAAATATCTCAAAAACTGTGGGAGCTATAGAAAAAAAACTAAAAAAATCTTAAAATTTCAACACCCTGTAGATCGGTAACGAAGCGTTTGCGCACCTATGTTTACATGAACTTTTAGTCATCAAATAAGCCAAAAAATTACGCCCTCCCTTATGTACATGATATTTAGGAACACCCTATATAAACGTTGCCTATTATTCAATTAGAACTTTCAATATAAAAACACAGTTTTACTGTAACTACTATAGAACACTGACTATAAAAGAAGGCCAATTGCGCAAGTACAGAGGCTTCATAAATGATTACAGGCCACGTCACCAGTAATTTGTTTGGAACAGTAATTTTATTTCCTTCATGTTGGCAATTTTTCGGTAATATTAAAAATTATTAAAACGATAAAATCAAGATTACATTAAAACGCAATATTCTGTTTCACTGGCTGTGGTTGGTGTAATTTTTTACTAGATTCTATTCAACCAATTAGCGATAGCATTATCTCGAGCGTACGCGTTACGGTTTATTACTGTTCATTGTAAACGATTCATTAATATTGGTGACTTAGGCATCTTTCGTTATCAGTATGCAATGTTGGGTTGTGGAAGCTCGGTAGTCACGTGGCTTGTAAACATATATGAAAGCTCTGTAGAAGGTAAGGTAAATACATAATCTAAATTATGCCTCTCACCTCGATAAAATAGCAAACATTTTCCATTGTGTCAGCTTATTATCAGAGAAAATATCTACTTGATATATACACAAATTCGATATCTATTTTTAACTATTGATTATGGTATTATATACCTAAATGTCTACTATTTATCAATTGTTAATTAATCTGTTTTGTTTATAATTTTATTTAATTAATTAACTTAATAAATATGTATCTGTGCTAACTGTTAGTTTAATTTTGCCGAGTCCTGAGAATCTTAAAATATATCGATACAAGGTCGATGATTATGAAAATTGACAATTAGAGGAAAAACAAAAAGACGAAATAAAACAATATAAATTTAATGGTGTAACCTTCAGATTTATTATTGATTAGGTAGATATTTTATTAAGTAAAAAAACATCTGCAATACTTATTGCGTTGATAATTAATTAGCTTAATAATTTTGGATATGGATAAATTTATACAGATAAAAAAACAGAACAGAGCAAATATAACTGATTCATATCCACATTATCCATACATTTTAACAAGTATTTGAATGAGACATCTTAAAATGTATTTACACTGTGAGGTATACGAAAGATTTACTAATTTCTAAAATAGGTAATTCTGTCATCCGATACGTTTCAAACTAATCGATACATATGTTATAAATATTATCTTATCAGCATAACTTTTATATCAGGTACACATATTGACACTTTCAGGCGACACATTTTTAAAAATGAATAAATATGATAACTTATTACGTTGATTAATTGTTAGGAAAAACTATTAATTAAACTAATATGTATAAATTTCGAAAAGGAAAAATAAGTTATGTAAATTTTAAAGGACTGGCACCTTCGTGATTTTTAAAAATAGCAGATATGGTATCAAAAATTAAATATATCACATGACAAACATTTATCTATTGTCTAGAGACGGTACTCGTTTTGTTTTACTTTGATTCGCCTGATATTTACATTAAGATATCTAATAATAGTCTATATAGGATTTAGAAGTTATCAGTGCAATAAAAAATTGCACAATAATGTACGTACCATAGGGTTTATATGACATTTTAACACAATTCACACAAATATCGTTCACAACATATTACTCGCTAACCGTGACAAGTACTGACGACTGAGAAGTAATTCCCTTATCAGAGATTAGTGTGGAGAGTTATTTTAATAGATAACCATTTATAGGCATAAATACATTTCATATAGGGAGTCAATTCACTAGTCCCGGTTGAATGAGGATACATTAGTGAATGATAGTTAATCGGACTTAGCTATTTATCTATTTCTTTCTAAAAGACAGAAACAGAATATTATTTTAAAGTAGACTTAGAATTATAGCTCTTAATATTGTTTCATTGTATTATTTATTATTGATTGTTGAATTCTAAAATATGTAGTTACTATATTATTTTCCTTCGATCTGATGCATTGCGGAAAAAAATTTCTGTATAAACTCACCATAAAGCGCAAAGTAACCTAAAAACATACACAACTGCACGTGTGTGAACTAGCTGACAGGCAGTAACGGATTGTTACGAAACATAGTTTACTTTTTAACGGCTGTGCGTGTGTCATACACACTGAAATGAAAGAAATAAGATACGAAATAAAACTGATTTATTATGCTCATGAACTGTAGACAATACAATATACTCCCCTTATCTTTGTTGCTTTCGTATTTAGAAAAAAAATTGTAAAGGATAGCTATAGTACATTTTCATGTGATTTCAAACTGTACTTGGAAAATACATTGAAAGTTGCATTTTGGACATGTTTATTAAACCTCTGATTTCTGTGAATCGAACACGTCATACATTTTTACATATATGGTATAAGGTTTGATGGATTCAACTGTGAAGGTATTTTAATGCCTATTAATATTTTCAATTCGATTTATAGATGTTTATATTTAATAAATCACAGTCCTACGCTATATGAGTGCTTCTAATAAGATAAACAATCAGTTGCCTACAAGGTGCTTACCACTCTCTCACAGAAACAAATATTTAAAGACGAAACCAATATGCGATCCCATTGATCACAATTCATAATTTCAAAAACTGAACAAAGTATGCCCATAGAGAGCAAGTATCTATGATTTATGGGACGCAGGCCCTTTATTTCCAACGAAAACATGAAATTACAGCATAAACTACACCTCACAGATTACAGCTAGATGCATTCGGGATAAATATATTTCTTCCACAAAATTGGCTTGTGTCTTCCTGCCTATTAATTATCCCACATAAATCAAACAGTTCACACCTTATAAGGTACGGGAACAAAACATTATTACGATGCCTGAAATATTCTCGGACTATGTAAAATCGTGGAGAAACTAAATCATTTAAATATTCATCTATAAAACAATATTGCTGCTTTTTTATTAACACCCTTTAGTCGTTTTCGTAAAGAAATGTGATTTTCTTTTTTGCATATTTGCCAAAATATTCAAATTTTTAGAAAAAAATATATTTATATAATCTGCAGACAGCAATATCATTATTTTCGAAAAAATGGTGAAGGATTCGGTAATAAAAATATTATGTTAGCTATTTAAGTTAAAGAATAAAATTCTTAAAATATATTGTTTATATTTCTTTAATCTGTTTGTTTTATTCAATTAAAAAGTATGTATATGCATACTGCAATGGTTAAATTTGTATAGTGAAACCTGAATAAAAAATTCACGAAAAATAAAAATAAAAAATATTAGTAGCGATGAAGTTATGCTTTCAAAATATTTTTGGTTTAATTTGTCAAAACAGTTTATAACAAAACTTACAGAACAAGGGTATTTGCTTATTTATCGTCGATAAATGAAAAATAGTAATTAAAAACTAATTTATCCCTTTTCCTTTTTTTTTGCTAGTTTAGCAAAGCATATCCATTAATTAAAAGCAACTTGAGACAATAAATTGGCATCGCAAAATTGTTGATTCAAACAAATTGGTATTGGACTTCCAATGAATTAAAAGTTAATGAAGACAATGAATTAGTATGGTAAAATTGTTGAATCAAAATTGTACTAACCACATGCAAATTGAAGATAAAAAGATTCTATTTAAATAAGCAAACTGAGAAAACATGCAATTTGGTGAACTGCAATGTTTAAATACAACTTTATTTGTGAATATATTTTTTATGTAAGTGAGTGTAAAGTAGATGCTAAATACCCATAATTTTATGTATTTATCCTGTGACTAACACCTTTCTCTATGTACCATACAGTTTTTGGTTATATTATACTGTAAGAAAAGGCAAACTCTTAAAAGAACATTTTACTTAGTGTACTAAAAATATACAGGGTGTCCCGTTCATGTTTAAAAAAAACCTGTGTGCAAGTTCCTCATGGGAAAATAATGGGGGTAGTTCATGTACCACTTTTTTCTTAGACGCCCTGTTTTCGATATACAGTGTGTTGAAGTTGTTACTTTCCTAATGGTTTTCTTTAATTATCTTTAAATCGGCTAAAGATAAAAATGTTAAAATTTGTACACGAGTAGGTAAACATCAACTGTGCGTTAAGAATAATCTGAAAAGCAGTGTCGCCGATACAGGTAATTGGAGGGGTACAATCGAAGAAAAAATATGTTAAAAGTCAAAATTTATTACATTTCTAAACGGTTCTTTTAACTCTAAAGGATACATAAAAACAGGTATACTTGTCGAAATTCGGTAGCATGTACCATTTTCGAGAAAAATTTATGTCGCCAAATGCAGCGTTTCAGAATTTCAGCTGTCATCAGTTACAACTACTTCGACAATCAAAAGTACTGCAGATTGCTTTCAGTAAGGTCAATAATCCATTTTCGTGTTGAATTAACAGTTTCTTTTTTCGGTATAATCATGATAATAAAGACCGAGATTCACACTTACCCACGCGGAAGCAGTGTAAACAATTTTTTCCTATTTATCATGCAGCTTATTAACGGACTGGAAACCGAGAACCACCTCCGTTTGGTCAGGCTAAATTGGTAATTGTACGCCATCCAATATCCAATGTCCTGACCTAGTAAATTATCGGTGAGTATAAGGAAATACAAGTAGTGTACCATGATGCGAACAACACAACGAGGGACGTGCTAGAATGTCGAGTACTAGAACGTGGAAACACCTAACTGTTGCCCATCCCACCCACTATAGGCAAGCAGAAAATGTTCGCTAAATGGATAGGACTACACCTGGATACCGAAATGGGTTTTAGAAAGCTAGTAGATTTCAACCGCTACTTTTGCTCTTCAATTTTATTTTCATATAGAGTTCTTCTCTCTAAAACTATTGGAAAATACATCCTTATTGTTTTAAACAAAATTAAATTTTCCATATTAGTATTAATGCTTCAAGATGTATTTAATTAAACTTTTCGAATAATTTTAAAAATTACTACTTACTACTACTGTATTTTGTTTGGTGAAATCAACACTTCAATTTAGGAGTATGTTTGTTTAAATAATTAATTTTACAGACATGATCTTTCTAAATGTCTTTGCACCAAAAGTTATTACATTTCGAAATTAATTCCTAAAATATAAATTGTATCAGTTAAGTCGTTTGCATTTCAGAGTAATGCGTACGAGGCCTGTGCAGAAAATAACTGAACTTTTTGAATTACGCGCTATTGGAGATATTTGAACCATATGTTCTTGGACTACTGATATCTCATTCAATTTTCGTGATATAAAATGTGCAATTTTCTGGAACAACGATGGAATGCAAAATTTTGCGTGAAACTGGGGAAACTTTCACGTAAACGTTTCAGTTTCTGAAACAAGCTTACGGAGATGAAGCTCTCGGTCGTACGCAATGTTATCAATGGTTTTTACGATTTAAAAATAGTCGTCAGTCAATTGAAGATGTCAATTCGGTCATGTCAAAAAATTTTCACTGAAAAATTTAACATGCAACGAATTGCAGCAATATATGTTTCTCGTTTGATGACCGAACAATACAAAAAAAAATCGTGTGGACGTTTGTCGGCAACTCCTTGAACATTCAAAAGATCATAATCGGGGACGAAAGCTGGGTTTACGGCTAAGACATTGATACAAAAGTTCCATCATCAGAACTGACTGGCAAGAATCTTCACGACCCAAGAAAGCACATCAGTCTCGATCCAATGTCAATAACTGCTGATTGTTCATCTCCAACTCGTCAGCAAATCCTTCCTTTATTGTAATGAGGTTGCAGAAGACCCACAGTTCTTATTCTTCTTGACAGTCTCGAAAAAACCTTTCGAGAATGAGGAAATCTGTCGGGATAACATTGTCGTCACAGTCTTTCAGCAGCGGAAAATGACTCTGCTTCAAAATAAAGTTGTAACATGTCGTGTGCTTCTTCATTGGTGTACACTATTTCTGCAAAAATCTTCTACATTTGTTTTCATGTCACACGTCAAGGTTATCGTTACTTCAAAATTTTGTAACGTTTATCTGACACATTTTTCGCTGAACCTTAACTTTGCGGGGTCATTTGAGTGGAAAGATTCAGTAGAAAAATTACGAACGTAGAATTTTCCGCTCTTTCCGAATTCGGGATTGAAAATAAGAGTTTCCATTTAAAAAAACTAAGTTGACCTTGAAATGACCTTGAAAATTACCTTCAAGGTCACAGACAAGAACACGACAATATGTAGGAGGCCAGTAACTTTCATCTTAACCATTTTTCACATAACCATGTAATTTGGATTTTAGAAAGGGTGGACGGGGTCTGGGACACCCCGTATTTGTTGGATTAATTTTTTTAGACCTCACAATTTTCGGACAAATTCTAATACTACGTATTTTATGTATGTATAAAAAATAAAGACATATTATATGTAGAAATATCTAAATGCAATTTGTTTTTGAAATTAGTTTTATATCGATATAATTGATTGTTCAAAGTGAAATAAGTCTAATAATCCAAAAATTTTGAATAAAGTAAGGCGAAAAACTTTCAATACACCTTTTTTTTTAATATATGAAACCCATCGCGTTTGGTTCAAGAGTGGCCATACTGAGATCCTAGCTTTCGTTTACATATCTTCATATATAAAATCAGGTTTAGTTCATGAAATAAAATCATTCTGAACACATACATTTTCTGTACTTAATTTAATGAACTAAATATGAACTTAAAACGATGAGCTGTTTACCTATAAGTTATTGACAAACAGCATGAGGCCCATCGGGTGTTTAATCGTAGATCATCTATGGTAATGTCCACATTGTAAATACATTATTATAGCCATGACATCATATAATTCGTTTGTATCTGCAATTTGTCACGCCAAATATTTGAATGACGGTTACTGGTACTCTTTACAGGATGAGCCACTTTCAGGGTACGGATATTATTATTAACGTAAAAAAACGGACTTGGAAATTTCCACATGTGTAACACCCACGTTAAGCAAAATATCGCCTTGGTTTCATTATTCATGTAGTATATATTTCAGTTCATGTCGAAAATCAGTCACTGAACCTACAACCTTATGAATGAAAAAGCTTTTTGGGGATGTAGTAATACAAGAAAATCTAATAATTAATGTTACTAATGTTAAGAAAGCCATTATGGACACCTACTCTTTTTGCTTTTTATTATTATCTCCTTTCCAAACTGGTATCATAGGTCATTCCACCTGAATTCCAATAGTTATATTTAACTGTGTATAACAAAAAAAAAAAGATTAATAACACTAAAAAGTAGTGATTGATGTACTACTTCTAAAACAATACTATGCAAAAGACGTCACAAGAGTCTTTGTAATTTGTATCCGTAGATACCACAGAAAAAACTTCAAGAAAATTCATTTACAGCAGATAAATTATACTATTATTTTTTAAAATAGACATTTCAAAAAAGGAGGAGCTTATTCTTTGTCCAAATTTATGAATACATTTATATATTTTTTTTCAGGTTGAAGAAACAGTGGACTGTCTTCCAGTGTGGAAAGTACATAAAATCGTAAGACATAAAGTCCTAATAAACATGATTCAATATCTTTATTTTTTCGGAATATATTTAAGGATATCTTATTTTTAATTTTATTCTCTTTTATTCGCTAAGGAAGCATCTGAGACAACCTTTTATAGGGCTTTGTCTTACTTGTATATACTTTCCAACCTAGAAGTCTGCCCACGTTTTGTTTTTAACCCTAGAAAATATATTTAAAATATTTAAAAAATGAAGTTATCGAAACAAAATTATGTGAGCTATAATACTGCAATAAAATGAGATGTATTGAAAAGAGTGTTGAGGCACATGGACGTTATTTTAAAAATCTTTTGCAAAGTCAATTTTAAATTTATCTAAATGTATGATTTTTGTAAATTGCTAATATGTATTATTGTCCAGACAAAACATTGATGTAATATCTTTAATTGTATAGAAGAGATTTAGAAAAATACTTTTTTTCTTAAAACTTAAAATCTATATTAAAGACAAGAGCATGAAGGGCGAATATTTATATAAGAAAGGATTCTAAGATTCTTAAATTTGAACAACGAAAATTCAGAAGACCAAAAAAAATGAATGAATGAATGAATTTATGTGTCCTTTCCATATTAGTAATTAATTACTACATCTTTAAACTTTTCCCTGGCATTTTCAAATTTACTGGCTTTAACAGGTCATACAAAGTAGTGTAGGTAACTAATGGTGAAGATTATAAATACTTCCACTACTAGTAAATTAGCCACACAAATACAAGAATGTAATAGACGATTTGAAGACATATGGTAATTTTTTTAAAATATAATTCACTGTTTTTAAACATATATTTTTTTATTTTAAAAAAAATTAAAAAACTACATCATATACTTATATATTTTTTTATGTCATATTGTCACGTTTCTAACGCATACCTGTAAGTGTTTGGTATTTTGGTACGTAATTAATTTAAAAACTAGCAATGTTTTAGCAATTATTCATGTAGCACGTCTTAAGAGATGATGGTATAGAAAGGAATTTTATTCATTTTAATGATGAATTCACGTTACATGTCTTGTTTGCTGATTATGCTTAGAGGATGAAACTATAAATTTATTTATCCAATTACTGGAAACGCGTAAATCAATAGGACTTTTATCGAGTCACTGAAAACGTATATATTAAATTTCATGATCCTCAATAGAAATTACTTCTTATTACACAGATATTCTGTTTGTTTTTTAATTATACATTTTTAATATTAGCTTTCGTGTTTTTACTTTTTTATAAAGGGTATTAAGCTGATCTGAAGGTTACACTTTTTCGAAAATTCTCATCTGATGAGGTCATATATACTCTTTGAAATCAGTTAAAAGTTGTAAAAAGCAACTTTAAAGACAACTTATTAATAATTAATTATGTTGTAGGAAACTATTACTATATAGTATTAATGACACTCACAGTAGCGAGCAATCATGTTATCAGATTATTAATTAATAGTTATATAAAAAAAAATATCCAAATTAATTAAAAAATGATAAAAATGAAAAATAAATGAAAATACGTACAACCCAGAGATTATACGGAATGACAAGATTTGTTTCAAATATAAATACATATTACTAATATATCATCATGTGCAGTAGAAAAACACACAAGAAATTTTGGGAGTTAGTATTAACATTGGTTATATACAAACTACGCTATCAATAGGGTGTAATATTGATTAAAAAACGAAAAAGAATGGCACATTTCTTCTCATTTGATCTTATCTTCTAACAGATTGTTTCTAAGCACTCGCATAAACTGTGAACGAGATAAGTTGAAATGTTAATACGAGAAATGTAGTGTTATACCTATTGTAATAATAAGTAACAATATCCAAAATAAAGTAAGTGGTTATTCTTCAATTGCAGAGATCAATTATCATGATACAGTAATAAGGAATAAAAAAGAAATTGTATCTCATTTTAACAGATATTTTAATGAGGTGTCCAAAAAAGTAGAACTAAATTCAGGTGATAATACAGCATATACAGTTTTAAATCTAAATACAACGTATCCTACACTATTTATTGAACCCACAAATGAAGCAGAAATATATAATTTAATAAAAAATATAAAAAAATCAAGTTCTGCTGGCGAAGATGGCATTAGTTCTAATATTTTAAAATGTTGCATTGATTATATATTGCAGCCATTGACATACCTAATATGTACGGTATTTAATATCTATGTAATATCTGTTATGTAATATCTGTCATTGTCTCAAGGCGTGTACCCGGACGTATTAAAAACTTCTAAATTAAACCTCTTCATAAAAAGAATGATCCTAAAAATATCGAGAACTATAGACCTGTTTCTTTGCTATCTACACTTTCTAAAATATTAGAAAAGATTATTTCCAACAGAGTTGACCTTTTTGTCAAAATATATTACTTATATTACATGACGCTCAGCATGGATTTCGAAGTTCCAAAAGTACAGAGACAGCCATACAAAACTTCTTAGAACATTTGTATAATAATATGGATAATGGAAAAAAAACTGTTGGTCTTTTCATGGACTTAAGTAAGTCCTTTGATTTAGTTGATCATCAACTCTTATTAATAAAATTGAATGCTTACGGTTTAAGAGGACTAGTTAATGATTTAATTAAAAGTTATCTTGATAACAGGTTTCAGTTTGTTGAAATAGACAACGTCAAATCGGATAAATTAATAATTAATTGCGGTGTTCCTCAAGGCTCTGTCTTAGGACCTTTATTGTTCATTCTTTTTGTTAATGATTTACCGTTAACTGTGGGTGATCGTGAGTTGGTTATGTATGCTGATGATAACAGTTATTTATGTGCTAGAAATGATATAACACAGGTCATTAATGAAATTCAAAGTAAGTTAAATGTATTTTGTAAATGGTTCTTGGATAACAAGTTATTTTTAAATATGAGTAAAACTGTTTTTATTAATTTTACACCTAAGACTAAAGAAATAAGTCAGTCATATCTTGTCAAAGTAAATGGAATATCAGTTAAGCAGGTAGCAAATGTAAAGTTTCTGGGGATACACCTGGATAATAATCTTGCTTGGGAGACACATGTTAACAGTATAAAATTATCGTCTAAGTGCTTCTGTTTGGGCAGATTGAAATGTATATATAGTAAAGAAATTTTATTGTGTTATTATGCCCAGATATACTGCATTATTATGCCCAGATATATTGCATTGAATTTTGGGGTTTTTCACAATTAAGTTCAGGGTTTTTAAATTTCAAAAAAGAGCTATTAGATTAATTATGGGTCTATCTGGTTTAACTTCATGTAGACAATATTTTAAGAAGCTTAAGCTTCTTACAGTGCCTTGTATTTATATATTCAGGATACTCTTACTGGTCCGTAAAAATACAGATAAATTTGTCACGGTTAATTCATTTCATACATATAACACGAGGGGAGCAAATATTCTTTGTTTTCCAATTCATAAGTTATCATTAACTGAAAAAAAACCACTTTATATGGGCATACAACTGTATAATAATCTACCACTTCAGATCAAACTAACAACAAATTTTAACTCTTTTAAAAGAAATGTTAAGAATTACCTCATTCAACACTGTTTTTATAGTATAAATGAAATACCTAAGTTATTAGAATGTAATTGGTTTTAATATGTTTTGTATTTTTTTTATGTATAATGTATTTTCCTGGATTAATAAATTATTATTATTATTATTATTATTATCATTATCATTATCATTATCATTATTATTATCATTATCATTATCATTATCATTATCATTAT
>NW_019416690.1:189934-191404 GCF_000390285.2 Anoplophora glabripennis | reverse complement strand
AAAAAAAGACCGATCAAGTTTTGTTTTTTATACATACTGTTTCATTTATGACAAGTGTATGAAAAAATAGCAATTGAGGAGAGGACAAAATGATAAATGATAATAAGGGAACTTTCAATGAAGTATAAGGAAGCAATTACGTAACGAAACCTTAAATGAAGTATTAGGTCAGAAGAAGAGTAGCCTGGTAGTATGAATAAAAATATTAATATTAACCAGAGTTACAACCTAAGAAGCATACGAAATTTATGAAAGTTAAAATAAATATACACTGCAAGGAACATTTGACCTATTTTCACCCAATTTCATTCAATAATGTATCAATTTCTGTCCACTCGATTTAGTGAAATTTTCTTCTATTAGTATGAGTAAATACAACTAAAATTTTATGAGTAAAACTATCGGTTCAAATATTTTCAAAAATGTGTAGAGTTGTCGAGGTGCCCAGTATTGACTGAAAATATGCTCAATAATGTCACCCAATGGATTTCACTCAGATCGATTTATTTACAGTGTATATCTAGGTATATGCCTGTATATATAAATATACAATTTACCAAGTATGGGATTTTGTTTATTGTGGCCAAACAAATCAAAAAGCTTGCATCTGTTAAGATGAACTACATACCATTTGAAGGTATAATACACAAATTATATTAGTACAAGCAATATCGAAATAATCCTATCTAAAAACTTCATCAACGACAGACAAAATCAAAAGGATGTTTAGGAAGTTTAAAATATAAGTTCAGACATTTAGTTGCTTCCTTTGGCTGAAAATTAATGTCTTAATCTAATTTGTCATGGACATATTAAATCAATTAGTAAAATGAATATAGCAAAAATTGGCAACTGCATCTTACTTGGAGAGGTATTCAATTAGTGGCCATATACCAATGCCATTCAGAGACAAATTTGTAAAAAACGGCTTTCCTTTAAGAATGTTTATTCAACATACTGTAACTTTACAGTTACGTTCTTTGGGCTATGAATCAAAGAAAAATTTGGCTTTCACATATCAAAGCAACAATTAATATCACACTTATATAACAAGTATACATCAAATATCACGAAATAGATAACTACATTTATATGTGTTTTATATCTATTATGTCAGTGGACTATACATTGACTTGAATTTGAATTTAAGTCCAAAGTAAAAATTTCGGTCATAATAAGTTACTGATGTTTCTGAAACAAAATATCAAGACGAAATTCAAAACGTTCCAAATAGCTACAGTTCTTTTATTTCCCAATGGTACTCTATCTAAATTAGCTTGAAAATGTAAACCCATTGCTTCCCTTTTTTCTGTAATAATATTTATATAGAAAGGGGTTAAATATTGCACCCTCTTTATGTCATGAGTACCTGAGCATGCGCAGTCACCATCATTAAGGAAAAAGCGGTGCTGCAATCTGCTTCCCTCAGGTCTTGTGACGCATTGGACATGCTGTTAGTAGCAAAGTTTA
>NW_019416690.1:154253-188834 GCF_000390285.2 Anoplophora glabripennis | reverse complement strand
ATTATTATTATTATTATTATTATTGCATTGAAGTTATACATGAATAAGTTTGGCCAAATTATAATGTTTTGGTGATCCAAATTTCTGGTTGCTCTTGTGTCCCATTAATTCCCGACACCCTGTCACTGTCAAAATCAAAAACGCCGCAAAAAAATAAAAACGTATAAAATAACTTTTAAAGACAAAACTAAAATCTCTAGATTTAAATAGTATGAAGTTATAAATGAGATCCATAAATATATGTATTAATTTTGTTTCAACCTGAAAACTAAAATTCAAAACAAATTTGTTCTCATCTATGTAGCAAGTATTTGGTTAGATCGCCCTTTTTATTTATTCAGGGCAGGCACAACTAAAATGCTCAGCTAAACTTTAATAGCGGGTTCTACAGTACAAATTAACAAAAAAATTATACACTACTGGAAAAAATTAAAGCAACAAAATATTTTTGTCGTATTGAGATAAATAAAAAAATAATTGGAAGGTTTTGTTTCTAGTTTCAAGATCTTAGTTTACAAAACTGTTGGTAATTCTTTTTTACTGAAAAAAAGATAAGTTTTGAATAAACGACAAAATTATTTTTGCCAAAAAAAGACAGTAATTTTGAAGGAATTTTATTTTTAAAATGTAAGTTGACTTGGCAGAAAAAATCAAAATAAATATTTTGAATGTGAATCGAGGACGAAATTCAGTTTGAGATATCAAATTTGCAATTAATGCCATTAAATAAAGATTGGTATAATTTTGGTACGCAGAGGACAGCAACTTTTCCAAAAGAACAAAAAAAAATCAAGATTTTTGAAAAAATTATGAAAATTTTTCAAAAATTTTGTCTTCTTAAATTTAAACTATACATAATGCAAATTTCTGGGAAAAGTAGAGAAAAATTATTCTTTTTCATATTCATATTCCTTTAATTCTTTCCAAAACTTTGATCACTTGGAACAGAAAATCGGTTTGATTCATGACCTTGTCAATTTACAGGGTTATTGTGGGCTACATTGAGCTTTAAAAATTTCTCTCAATATGTCTTCATAAATATCTGTAAATTAGCGGTAGTGTTTCTAAAAAACTGTAGTAATTTTTTGCATCTTTTCAAATTGATGTCAAGGATGAAAAAAAAAAAATTCTTCGAAAACCATTACAAATCCTTGTAGTGAATTTATTCAGATTTTTAAAACTGCCCTTTAATTTACTGTGCAATAATATCTTCCAGAGATATAGAAAATTAAAAACAAAAGTGTTATTTTCATTCAACCATCGTTATCTCTGCAGCCAATAGTCGCCCGGAGACCTTTCAAAACTCAAATTGGACTTAAATAAATAAGTTTACAGATCTCTGTATTGATTGAGTTTGAAAAAATTTTCCTGAGTCCATGGACAGACATAAAGAAAATAAAAGTTTTGGAAATTTTCTGGAGGTAGATATTTCTTTTGATTGCTCAATAACCGTATCTCAAAAAAATTATTTGTCTAAAGATCTTGAAACTGGAGACTTGAGCTATAAATTGATTTTTTATTGACCTTTACCTTCATCAGATATGGGGTTTACATTCATAAAACGACATGTTCTGTTGAATCAATTTAGACTATTTTACCAAAATAAACAACCAGAAGGCAAAAAATTTGCTGTTATCACATGTTAAATATGCGTATTGTTGATTGTCAACAATACGATACAGATAAGATTATAATTAACTCCGTACACTTGTTATTTTCCAAAATACTGAACACTACCAGATCCTAGTAACTGATACAGGCTGGATTTTTATAACGAAAAGTGCAACTTGATGCGGAGTACAAGTATACAAGTATTCAGTTCACGCCGATTATAAATCAAGCCATGTTATGTAAGTCCTTTTTATACACAGGAAATATGGAGCATGTGTAATCTTGATCACCTTGGGCGAAGTTAAGATTCCTCTGGTCTGAGTTTACCAACTGGGGATTATTAAATAAAACACCATTTACAGCGCTACTGTTTACAGCTTGTTTATTCCGATGTGATGAGTTTACGATCATCGCTTTTTAATGTAATCGCATCCATCGCAGTTTTATAGGATAATAACACCATTCCGAGTGCATTTGCATCTAGAACGTGATACTGATACACATATTATATTATATTTCCCTCTTGCATTCAGAAATGGTAAAAACGTAGATACTTGCCATTAAACGTTATTTATTCTAAGCCATCCCTTTTATTAGGTAAAAAAACTGAATATTATAATTGCTTACAGATATTTTCTAAGTATGTGATAGATTAAGAAAGTTTGTCTTTTGAATGCACAGCCACACCAAAAAAAGTTGTCTGTACTGTTCATGCGACATATGTTATCCTCAGTATTTTTGCCTCCTGATCAGAATTGAGCTGTCACATCACAGGAATTTCCTAACCTCAAAAAACAGGTCAAAAATAACAAAAATTCACGAAAAAGTCTTAGGAAAACTAGAAACATTTTTTTTCTTATATTCAAATGTTCATTTATAATTTATATGGTTAAGACCGCGCCAAACGTGAATTTGCGGTAAGAATTGATGGTTCTTTTTCTAATCTCAAACAGATTCGCGCCAAATTTCGTGGTTCTCGGTGTTGCTGATCACGGATCCGAGGTTAATTTTGCAAAATTCAAGATGGCGGATCCCAGATGGCCGGCCAAATCTTCAAAAACTAACATATTCGCGCCAAATTTGGTATACGGGGGTTTTCGGGGTCGCTGACCAGTGATCACGAATTCGAGGTCAGAATTGCGAGATTCATTTTGTAATGTTTTTGTTTACTTTATAACCTGAGTACCCAATCATGTTTTAACCTCCTTTTTTTCGGTTATATTTTGTTCTTTTTTCAGTAAAAGATCTACTCACGGGTTTTCTGTCTAATTTCAGGTAATAAAGTACCTACCTAGGTAATTGATGAAATTTTTAAAAACAAATTTTGTAAATCTGATCTCAGATTCGTGATCAGTGATCCCGAAAACCCCCGTATACCAAATTTGGCGCGAATACGTTATTTTTTGAAAATTCGTGATATCTGACCTTGATTGATCCGTTTTTTTTTTTGAGGTTAAAAAAATATGAGAATGGGAGTATTTTTTCCATTCTGTAAATGCAGTTACTAGTTTTCATTTAAATCACATTTTGTCTGTGAAAAATCTGTGGTAGTTTCAAGTAGGTACCCGAAATATTAAGACGCTCTGTATATAGCAGAGTATCGCATTACTTCCAAAAACAAGTAAAAATACTCGTATGTTATAAAACACATCCATCTACGACATGTAGGTATGTTATTTAAGTCACGTACATAATGTTATCAATTATTTTTCGCATCTCCGTTCTTCTATGATTCATGTTGGTAGGTCTCACTTATACATGACGCGCGCACAGGTTTAAAGGAAAAAAGTGTTTCGTAACAGTCCGTTACTACTTATTGATAGCCAGCCAGTTCATTTATTTGTGCCGCACGTGCAGGTCCTATTTGTTTTGTGTATCATTGTGCCTTGTGTAGTGCATTTATCCAAAGAAAAGAATTTCCATGAATCCAAGATAAATCACACGTAAGGGAAATATTATATTAATTATCCATTTCAGAAGATGAGAAGGTATTTCATTAAAATTTTTCTGTTAGCCGCCCTTGACTTGATAATACTAGCTCGTATACTATGGTAGACGCAGAGCAGAGTTTTTAGACTAATTGAAATGCAAATTCCACCTTAAGTGGATTGTCTAGCTGGTCATATTGTAGTTGTTTTTAATTGTTTTGAACGCGAACATTTGTTTGCAGAATATACGGTCGTTTTAACCGTCTTAGTAGGGCGTAGCCGCTTTGTTTTTTTGCCCGTATTCCATGCGACATGTAGAGAGTGGTTTTCACTCCGCTTAAATGGAAAGTCTAGCTAGCCATATCGTAGTTGTTTTAACTACCTTGCCCGCAAACTTTTTGTTTGCCGAATATTTGGGGCAGTACGGTCGTTTTGACCGTCTTAACAGGGCGTAGCCGCTTGGTTTTTTGCCCGCATTCCATATGACATGTAGAGAGTGGTTTTCACTCCGCTTAAATGGAAAGTCTAGCTAGCCATATCGTAGTTGTTTTAACTACCTTGCCCGCAAACTTTTTGTTTGCCGAATATTTGGGGCAGTACGGTCGTTTTGACCGTCTTAACAGGGCGTAGCCGCTTGGTTTTTTGCCCGCATTCCATATGACATGTAGAGAGTGGTTTTCACTCCGCTTAAATGGAAAGTCTAGCTAGCCATATTGTAGTTGTTTTAACTACCTTGCCCGCAAACTTTTTGTTTGCCAAATATTTGGGGCAGTACGGTCGTTTTGACCGTTTTAATAGGGCGTAGCCGCTTGGTTTTTTGCCCGCATTCCATGTGACATGTCGAGAGTGGTTTTCACTCCCTTGAATGGAAAGTCTAGCTAGTTATATCGTAGTTGTTTTAACTACTTTGCCCGCAAACTTTTTGTTTGCCAAATATTTGGGGCAGTATACGGTCGTTTTGACTGTATTAAAAGGGCTTAGCAGTTTTTGGTGTTTTGACCACGGACAATTTGTTTGCAGAATATTTTGGGGCACTATGCGATTGCTTTAATTCGACTAAATAAGGTCTAGTCGTATTGACCTTTTGTCTGCATTTCATGAAACATGTAAAGTGTGGGTTTCACTCTTTTTACATGCAAAGTCTATCTATCTATCTCTAAGCATTTAGTAGTTATTTTAACCATGTCACCCATAACTTGTTTTAGACATTTGGGTGTAATTCTACTGCTATTTTTACCCTCTGCATACCATGGTATACACGCAAAGTGGATTTTTCGTTCTAAAGGCTTCCTATTATAATTTTGCCTTGCTTACATAGCAAAATTTAAATAATCTGCTTAAAGCTACATTTTTTCAGAAGCAGTGATTGTACTGTGTTCCCAAAATAGTGAGTTAGTATATACTAATACTCACCACTCCCTTTTAATTCGAACAAAAATTAGAAATTTACAACTTTTTACAGATGAGAGTGAATTAGGTGCTCAACAAATTAATGTCGTATTTAGTACGAGTTCCTGGAGATAGTTACGTCATATTAAACAGTGTAAAAGACGAGTAAAAAAAAATAAGAGAGTATACCAAAAAACAAAGGGGGAGGGGCGGAAATTGTGAGCAGTATGGATAAGAAGAGCGATGTGAAGAAGAGTTTACTGGTAAAAGGAGCCTTTGATGTAGATAAAATAAAATTATTGAAAATAGAGTACATGAAATTTAAAAATGAGTGCATTGTTTTGTCACTCAGTAGGTGCTATTCTACAATGAAACTTAATGCGAATTATACACGCAGTTTTGCTAATAACACCTTATATATTTTATTTGATTAAAATAATCTATATAGATTTGAGAAATGTAAAATGTAAATGTAAATGTAAATATAGGTGTGTACATACATGTACGTATGTGTATATAAGCAAAAAAAAAACATTCGATTACTAGGTATGGCACTATCATCAAACATGATGCATCAGAGTGACATGTTATTATAGAAAACTTAATTGAGCAACTCCTCTGTGTCTCTATAAGTATAAAAAAAAAAGACCGATCAAGTTTTGTTTTTTATACATACTGTTTCATTTATGACAAGTGTATGAAAAAATAGCAATTGAGGAGAGGACAAAATGATAAATGATAATAAGGGAACTTTCAATGAAGTATTAGGAAGCAATTACGTAACGAAACCTTAAATGAAGTATTAGGTCAGAAGAAGAGTAGCCTGATAGTATGAATAAAAATATTAATATTAACCAGAGTTACAACCTAAGAAGCATACGAAATTTATAAAAGTTAAAAAAATATATACACTGTAAGGAACATTTGACCTATTTTCACCCAATTTCATTCAATAATGTATCAATTTCTGTCCACTCGATTGAGTGAAATTTTCCTCTATTAGTATGAGTAAATACAACTAAAATTTTATGAGTAAAACTATCGGTTCAAATATTATCAAAAATGTGTAGAGTTGTCAAGGTGCCCAGTATTGACTGAAAATGTGCTCAATAATGTCACCCAATGGATTTCACTCAGATCTATTTATTTACAGTGTATATCTAGGTATATGCCTGTACATATAAATATACAATTTACCAAGTATGGAATTTTGTTTATTGTGGCCAAACAAATCAAAAAGCTTGCATCTGTTAAGATGAACTACATACCATTTGAAGGTATAATACACAAATTATATTAGTACAAGCAATATCGAAATAATCATATCTAAAAACTACATCAACGACAGACAAAATCAAAAGGATGTTTAGGAAGTTTAAAATATAAGTTCAGACATTTAGTTGCTTCCTTTGGCTGAAAATTAATGTCTTAATCTAATTTGTCATGGACATATTAAATCAATTAGTAAAATGAATATAGCAAAAATTGGCAACTGCATCTTACTTGGAGAGGTATTACATTAGTAGCCATATACCAATGCCATTCAGAGACAAA
Source organism: Anoplophora glabripennis (assembly GCF_000390285.2). Classification (NCBI taxonomy): domain Eukaryota; kingdom Metazoa; phylum Arthropoda; class Insecta; order Coleoptera; family Cerambycidae; genus Anoplophora; species Anoplophora glabripennis. The sequence continues at coordinate 182,352 of NW_019416690.1, read as the reverse complement.
TTTGTAAAAAACGGCTTCCTTTAAGAATGTTTATTCAACATACTGTAACTTTACAGTTACGTTCTTTGGGCTATGAATCAAAGAAAAATTTGGCTTTCACATATCAAAGCAACAATTAATATCACACTTATATAACAAGTATACATCAAATATCACGAAATAGATAACTACATTTATATGTGTTTTATATCTATTATGTCAGTGGACTATACATTGACTTGAATTTGAATTAAAGTCCAAAGTAAAAAATTTCGGTCATACTAAGTTACTGATGTTTCTGAAACAAAATATCAAGACGAAATTCAAAACGTTCCAAATAGCTACAGTTCTTTTATTTCCCAATGGTACTCTATCTAAATTAGCTTGAAAATGTAAACCTATTGCTTCCCTTTTTTCTGTAATAATATTTATATAGAAAGGGGTTAAATATTGCACCCTCTTTATGTCATGAGTACCTGAGCATGCGCAGTCACCATCATTAAGGAAAAAGCGGTGCTGCAATCTGCTTCCCTCAGGTCTTGTGACGCATTGGACATGCTGTTAGTAGCAAAGTTTAGTAGGGCTAGGGTTAGTACATACAAATGGCTATAATCTTTCTGATGTCCAGAGGTGATAAAAATTCTATCCCCAGGAATTTGTGATTTATCACCATTAAGCATTCATAGTATCAAATAATGTATATATAATCTTCGTGTCTGTATAATCTGTACTTTACGCCAGTCCTCAGTCAAAACCTAAAAAGCTGCAAGTACCTCCACATTACCAAATTGGTAAAGGAGCGACGATTTCTAATGTTCCATAAACAAAAAAAAAAAAGTATACACATGTAAATATATTTATTTTTCTTTATGAATTACTTTAGTTTACTTCTCCCATTTGGAGATCACAATAAAACATCGATATCACCAAAATTTTTGGTCGATATAGAAATAGAGAAAAAAAAAAGGGACATTATGCTTGTACCAAATATATGTAAATATATATAGGATTGGTGTACTTACATAAAAAAATTTAAATCATGATTATATTTTGTTTGAAAAGCAACACTCTTATTCCGCCCTTAATAATTAGAAGTATCCTACAAATTAAGGTTATTGCGAAAACCTACAGCAAGTATTCCGTGACTTGAAATCCTAACCTTGTTCTACTTCTTTTGTGAAAAATATAATTTTCGAAAATGCTACCATTTGTAAAAAGATATAAAACCTAAAGTCGTTTCACTTCTTACTTTTGCATAAGCAGATGGAGTATAAACAATTTGGAAAATATAAAAGTTGTAAATCAAAATGATAACTGAAAGAGAAATTTCAGAAATATCTTTTGTCGAACTCTATAGTAAAAAACAGTATTTTTCTAATATTTTCTTTATTATAAAATGAACCGGAATTGTGCATTATTACAACATTGTTCTTCGAAACGGAAATGTTGACCTAGGCTTAACAAAATATATGTGTACATATGTATGTACGTGTATGCCTGTATATATGATATACAGTATAGCCTATATGATATACATATAGAATGTGGTATATGGTGTATGATATATAATATGTAATATATAATGTATGATACATAATAAGTAATATATGGTCAATAATAAAGGAAAACTGGAAAAAAAAAGTTTGTTTTAAAAAACCAATTTAGATCAAATATGAAAACAGTAAGGAGAAGAAGCCACTAATTCTTCTGATTGTCATAATTTGATAAAATATAAGTACTTCTTATTTTACTTGAGAAGCTTTTTTCATAAAACTATAAAATAGCGCATAATTTAGAAACTTTTTTGACTGCACTTAATCGCGCTAATTGTTTACTCTAAACATCTACCAACATGAATCATAGAAGAACGGAGATGCGAAAAATAATTGTAAGATTCGATCGACTTACCTGTAAGGAAGATCAATCTCAATTATTTGAGCATCGTAGTTCTTCTATGATGGGGCCCACCCTCCACTCTTTATTTTACCCACAGCGCGATTGGTTCGGTCACAAAATGAACTGGCTGGCTATCAATAAGTAGTAACGGACTGTTACGAAACACTTTTTTCCTTTAAACCTGTGCGCGCGTCATGTATAAGTGAGACCTACCAACATGAATCATAGAAGAACTACGATGCTCAAATAATTGAGATTGATCTTCCTTACAGGTAAGTCGATCGAATCTTACAATTATATTGAGGATAAATTATATAAAATTAAGTTAACTTATTATTTTTATAATTAAATCCATCACAACTAAGCACATATATCGCTTTGTACTCCCACTGTAGATTAAAATTATTACTTTAGCTACTAGTAAATAGAAATTAACCATTAGAACCAAAAACATAAAACGGTTGCAACACGGAGGTTTGGCATAATTTTTTCAACTTCCTTAGTGAATGAGTCACCTACTGCATATGCAAAGTAGTCTTTAACGAATTCTTGTCTTATGTGTAATTAATCAAACAATTTCACCCACCACAATAACGCATGTAAATGAGATTTTCCTGAAAAAAAAAAAAGAATATGATTTCACCTTCATAAAACGCAATTGTAGCGGTTGTTTCACAGTTTTTTTAAGCGAAAGGAAATACAGTAGCAAACTAGTAATTAAGAAAATATAATTACCGTTTCATCGGATTTATTTTCTAATGGTGACTAAATAAATCAGCTCATGGTAATGATTAAATTGAATAAAATGCAGGAAATCTAACAATAAATGTAAATAAGTTAATAAAATTTTGCAATTCCTACAAAAAGGAAACGATTATCTATGCAATGTGATTTTTAATGGTATTTTATTATTTATTTTGAACTACCGAAATTAATAAAATGGGACAAGTTTGTTTCACTTAAAAATGGCACACTACCTAGGTATATAGTTATAATTATTTCTAAATTCACTATAAAGAGACAGATGTTTATATAGAAAATGTTGTATTTTAGATGATCTTTTTATAGCCCATAATGAAAAAAAATGTCTTAAGACCACTAAATCAATTTCTTCACATTTGGATTTTTTACGACTATACATACAAAGGTATATCGGGGTATATTTCTTATAGTTAACAATAATGGAATTTTCAAAATTAAAATGAACTATGAAAGTATTAGTAAAATAGTTACAATAATACGAGGTCTGTTCAGAAAATAACCGAACTTTTTGGATTACGCACTAATGGAGTTATTTAGTGACATGGGGCACCTCCTTTGTAACATGTTTTTGGATTGCTGATATCTCATTTAGTTTTCGTGAATGCAACGTGTTTAAGTGTTAAGTGACGAGATTTTTGAAAGGTGCGATTTTCTGGAAGAACGATGCAACGTAAAATTTTAAGTGAAACTGGAGAAAACTTTCACGGAAACGTTTCAATTTTTGAAACAGGTTTATGGAGATGCTCTTTGTCACACGCAATGTTACGAATGGTTTTCATGATTGGTAGTCGTCAGTCAATTGAAGATGATTCTTGATCCGGAAGGCCTTAGCCTTCAACTGATGACCCCCAAATTCGGAAAGTCAAAGATCTGGTGCGTGCAAATCGCCTATTGAATGTCAAAGAAATTGCAGAAAAGGTGAGCATCCCAATTGGGTCATGCCGTCATGCGATGAAATTTTATTGGAAAATTGAACATGTATCGAGTTGTAGCAAAATTTGTTCATCGTTGATGACTAAACAACAGAAAGAAAATCGTGTGGACGTTGTCGGCAACTCCTTTAACAATCCACTGACGATGAAACATTCAATGGAAGAAGTTTACGGATACGATATTGAGACAGAAGTTAATCATCACATTCACAATGGATTGGCAAAAGATTTCCACGCCTCAAGAAAGCACGTCAGTCTCAATCCAATGTCAATGCGATGTTCAATGTATTTTTCGACTTTAATTGTGCAGATTGAATTATTGAATATTATTACTATCAAGGCGTTTTACAATGGTTACGTGAAAAAATCAGCTGTGGAGACACAACTCATGGTTGTTGCACTCTGACAATGCGCCCACACACTTAAGCTTTGTTAATTCGTCAGTTCCGTGCCAAAAATCAGATTACCTCACCCTCCTTATTCGCCAGACCTGGCTCCTTGCGATTTTTTTTATTTCCGAAATTAAAATCACTGCTGAAAGGACGCCGTTTTCAGACTATCGATGACACAAAGTAAATTCGTCACAGACTTTAAAGACCGTTTCAAATGAAGCTATCCAAGACTGCTTCGCGAAATGGAAACATCGCTGGGAAAAGTGTGTGAATAGGAGAGGGGAGTACTTTGAAGGAGGCAAGGACCAATAATACATCAAATTAATAATAAAGTTTAAAAAATAAAGGTCGGTTATTTTCTGAACAGACGTCACATACAAATAAATTTCTTAATCGAGAAGCCATAATTGTTATGAAAATATGATCACATTAAGTCAACACATGGCACATGAGAATTAATAATAAAATAAACATACAAAAAGATTAGAAAAACACTAAAAATATCTACAATAACAATTGTTCAAAATGTCTACCATTTTCCGGATCAATAATCGAATATATTTCTTAAAATTCTCATCAACACTTCAAATCACTTTTTAACGCTTAACAGTAACAAAAAATATGGAAAACCCCAATTATTTCGCAAACATGAGCACACTTCGATAAAATCAAAAAAATCAAAATATTATTTAAATTAGATTATAAATACATATATTATTTTGTCTGTGGATACAACACTATTTGTTATTTTTCATGTTATCGCTTTCAGAATTTCTTGCATCGATAACAGACAGCTGGCTTGCCAACATGTGTTAACGAAAGATTTAACCATTCCGTAATAACATCATTTTAAGAAGCATTTAAAGTAAACTCAAATGCCTTTGATGGTGATTTATATTTGTATACAAAAATAAAGATGAGAAGACCCGGTTGAAAGACATTCTTTATATCGAGTTTTACATTTAACAGTTGTCGACCTAAAAACCAACCAAAAGTAAATTGGTCACAATTATCCAAATCTGTTGTGCTTTATTACATGACACAACATATTGCCTAGTTTGTTCAAATTTAAAACTATTATTTTTTTAATAAAAATACGTCATGAGAGGGACCATCAACCAAAACAGATCAATGCCAGACCAATTTGAATGAAATAACAAATCTGTATATTGAATCACACAAAAACAAGTGTTAAAATTCTAGATTATACTAAAATTGCTTTCTACTACTGAATATTAACATATGAAATATTTTATTATAAATAATTAAAACCAGTTCTGTTGTCTTTAATTTCCTGGCCAATTTATTGAAACTTGGGAATTTTTATTACATACATACTTTAATTACATGTACCATTAAGTATAATTGAGCCAATTTCTTCACCAATTTATTAAGTAAAAAATAAGTAAATGTAAAACGCGTTTTAGAATTGTGTAACCGAAATTAAAAAAGGAATGCTTATATACGTAAATAATTTTTTACAGATATTTTGGCAAACATTAAATACCTACCAACTTGTTTGTTGAATATTTATATACTGCACTTTTTATATTTTACACCGGAGGGATATTATATTCATAGCATTGAATGATAAGGTTGGTATCTGCCGATTAATATCGTATTATAATTTGTAACAGCTGGAAAGCGTATGCACGAATTAAATTTATTTTTTTATTTTTAGTTTAAGAGCTAATTTTAAACTTTCCATAATTAAGTATTTCTGATGTATAATTAATATAAATATTTGTTTTCTAAAATCGGTATTGATTATTCACATTATAAGGGTAAGCTCTCTGTAAGGAATAGGCAAATCGAAGCTGGCAGAAGCTCTCTAATAGGCTTCTTAAGAGATCCCCGACAATTCGATCTGAGAATTAGGCGGATTGAGACATTGGTATGATTCGGTCATCCCTTTCTATCTTTGAGTTGTCAGTGTTACGAGAAACAACTACTCCGAGAGCTATATGCTCCTACCGGCGTTGTCCGAAAATTGTAAAGGATACCACGAACTATGTTCAGTTGAAAAGTTCTTTTCAAAGCTTTGTAAAAAAGCGTAGTAAAATACTCAGAATGTTCAAGTTAATAAAAAAACTTTTAAAGTAGTTTGTTGGTACTGTTCAATCTTGCACCCTCCTATTCTGTAACTGGGTGAAATCCTGTAAAGCAGTGTAGTTTAAAAGAAATAAATTAACCTCGAAATAAACATAAGGTAGACGTAAATCTCTGAAAATAGAAGTTTAACTGTTTTTGCAAAATAGATACATATTACAAAAATACTAATTCTTTTTTATACCGGGTGCGCGTTTTTTGAACCGCGCCATAGGGATCTCACTTATCTTAATTGGTTCATAAAATGAGGGAACTTGATGCCGAATAACATTTAACCTATGATATTGACCTTTGACTGACTTTTTTTGTTTCAATTTAAATTTTTTTAATCAAAAACAGAAAGACCTTCTAATTCAGATATTATTAAAACGCTTGTTTGTGGATAATCTAAATAAGCTGCCCTATTACTCGTGGAGCTTCTTGAATTTTAGAATTCTGTACATTCTTTTTTATTACGACTATGTGCCACATGATATGATTTACTTATCTTGTTGATATATCAAATAAAACCAACTTATCCACTTATACAGAGTGCTCTGAAAACAAAATATCCAGTTATAATATGCTACAAATGACATTTTGACAGTTAATTTTTCTCTGAAAAAGTAGATAACTAAACATGCAATTACTCTCTTGAAGAAGACCGATATATGAATATTTTAAACATGATTGATTTGCTGCTTTTTGAGAATTTTGAAAAAAATTTAAAACTTAACTGTCAAAATTTCATTTGGAGTAATTAATTGTTGGATTTTTTGTTTTTAAGCATTATATCAACACGCGGATAATTTGGAATTTCAATGAAATCAAAAGAAGTTTACCATATTATAAGACACATCATCGTAATAAAAAAAATGGCTAAATATAGCGTCTATAAGAAAAACATATACAGGCTGTTACAAATTCGCAATGGGGGCAAAGTTGCACAATTAGGGGACCAACATTATGCCTCAAAAAATCAAGGCTAACATGATTAGTTTTCGAAAAATTAAAAAAAAAAACGAATTTTTGGAAATCCATTTTTGTTTCATTTCAGCGTTGTTTGAGGTGATATTGAAAAAAGAACACTTTCTCATGGCAACTTTTTGCCCTCTATCGAATGACATAATCAATTTTTATATGTAACGTTTCGTCTCTCCAGGACCATCATCAACTTTATTTTTTTAAATACGACCCTGGAAATTTTTGTTCATTTTTTGCAAGCCTGCATGACCCCCAATACTATTCGCGAATGCAGCTAAGAGCTCGCCCTCTGTCGGTGACAAGTGATACTAGCGAAACAAGGTAAAGATTTCTTCTGTGTGTGACATTTCGTTTTGTATTTTATTTAAAACTGAATTTAGTGTTTGTTTTTTGAACACTGTTGTTTTAAGAAAATAGTGTGAGGAAAATTTCAGCAATTATGGATAGAAAGAAGAAACTATCAAACTATTATTGTTCAGTTCAAGGTTGCTCTTCATGGTCCAAGAAAAATCCAGAATTAAGTTTTCATCAAAATATTATTGCCGATAGATAATACTCCCTGAATTTCATGAGGGTTGTTAGTAAGTAAGGGCACTAGTCTGCAGACATAATATAAATTTCTAAATTTAAATTAACTTTGCTCAATTTTCCCATATAGTACCACATGATCAGCCTTAAAAACTGCCTCTCCTTCTAATATACAACGAGAGTTTTCCTTAGCATATATATGTAAATAGGAAATGTATTCCACAACGGATAAGTTCATAGTTATAACTTAATAAAATGTACATTACATTGTAATGCTAGGGACAAATAAAGTAGACATAAATACTTGCCTTAAAATTTATTTATGAAATATTTGAAACCTATAAAATAATACAAAAGTGAAATAACCGCAGTTTGATAACAAAATTACTAATAATAATGGCAAATAAGACAAATGTTGTTCAAATGAATGTGTAAACGCGAACGGCAATGTCAAAATTACCTTGTTTCGGAGCTTACTGCTTTCGCCGCTTGGTGCGCTTGCACCTTAAAAATTATCGCGGATAATGCCTCAGCCCGAACCAGATTCAGACCTTTTGTCTCGAAAAAATCATCTTCAATGTATTCGTTCCAAATTTATATAATTTTTTATTTAAATTTATGTTTCTTGAATTATCAGTTATTTGAAATTATGCCATTCGATAAAAACGGATTTCCAAAATTTCGGTTTATTTTAAATGTTTCGAAAACTAATGTTGTTAGCCTTGATTTTTTAGAGGCATAATGTTGGTCCCCTGATTACGCAACTTCGCCCCCATATAAGCTACTTCATATCTCTTACCGTTTCCGAGATCCTTGTTAGAAGCGAATTTGTAACAGCCTGTATTTCTGCAAGTTTAATTTTATCGACCATGTATCGGTCGATAGCCTTAAATCGTGTGCAAATTCTGCCCGGGATCGATTCCCGCGGCCGGTAGACCGTAGATTAGCTATGCTTGCACTCTCTGTGCAGGTACGGTAGGGTGGAAGAATGTTGGCTTGGGTCAATGTGAGAGATTGACACCGGTTGGCATTTGACCATCCCCCTAATTAATGAGGTTTTCTAGGTTTGCCTCATTCCTGCACTGAATGGTGATTAGGGCCTACCAACATAAATCGTTCCTGGGCGCAAATGCGGCCTGCCTAATAATATGCGGCCTGCTAAAAAAATGCTTCATTAAAATTAAAATTTTAAATATTTAATCCCTTGCGTCAATAGCATCAGGGGTTGATTTCATAAACCTAACCAAAAATGTCTACACTGAAAACGTACGAAAGGTTTTCTTTGATCTATACAAAGGTAATTGATCGCGATTTCACTAAAAACACTGAAATACGTCACAAGTTAATGTTTGTCTACAATTGTCTACTCTTTTTAGTGCGAGGTATTTTTGGTTTAGCAAAAATAAAATAAATTTAGAAGAGCATTTACTGACAGAAAGATTATTAGGTATTTTTAAGAGGTATATTTTTAAATAATTTAAGATCTTATTCTCAGAGAGTCAAAATACCCAACTAAATGAAAAAAATACTAGAAATAAATAATTATGGACAATATCCCAGTAACTAAAAACCGAATGTTTTTAATTTTACAGCACAACTTTAAACTACGGCATAACATTAAATAAATATTTTAATAAAAGCAAGCATATTCCTGAAACATGCCAGATGCGGACAATATTTCCATCATTCTATCACATTACGGTCCCAACTAGGGTTGTGTAATTGACGTAAGCACGAGCTGAAAGATATTTTGCCTCTTCCCGTCTACGTAGGGGGTTATTTATTTATATATGGAAATGCGTGTTGTCTTCACACGCCCGTTCTTTATCTGACCGGATTTCTTAAAACAAACATTACATACACATCCTGGGTAAGCTTAACAATTTACACAAATAGTCAATTAACTCAAGCGAACGTGTGGAATGTAATTGCAATATCAGGACATGTAAGCCTCCCCACTGCTCCTCAATTTACACAATGCATTCCTAATGCTCGGAAGAAATTCTGTGCTTAAGGCAAGTCTAGATCTTCATTACCTTTGTCCGCAAACGTACAACAACGTTTTCAAACACTTGTGTAAAAAAACATTTATATAAATACAGGGTGTGGCGTGTATAATCTATAAAAATTAAACTACAGCTTCCTGATGATATTTGTAATAGAAAAGTCTTATACGAAAAAGTTCTATCTTCGCGTTTTTTTTTTTTGTAAATTAAAGTTCATTTATTCAACGAAAATGAAGGCCGACCCTGTGTTATTTATTAAAAACTTTGGAAATGTTTTTAAGCGACTCGAGATGCAACCTTATAATTTAAGTCGGTATAATCAAATACTAGTAATATTAAAAGAAGGTTAGGCTACATTGTCAAAAAATGTGTGCAGTCAACTGATTTTGTATTTGTATTTTATTCACTTAATTATTAAATATTAAGCATCGTCCATCGACTCATCAGTGTTAAAAAGTGAAAGATTCCAGACAAAAGTTTTTATTTTGTAATTCCACGATAGTGACAGTGTTATTTTTATAAAGAAGTAAGAAATAAGAATAGCGTGCCGATTACAGTAAAAACGAGATTCTTATTTCTTACTTTGCTTAATTTTTTAGTTTGTGTACAAACTAGTTTTACAATGAATCGAGAAAACAATGCATTTACTATTTCCGAACGTGTCGATATGGTGTTAGTGTATGGTGCAGCCGGAGAAAATACGCTTGCGGCGATTAGGTTGTAGTACCGGGAACGATGGCCACAACGTCACCCCCACATGTGCAAATATAATCCTACAGTGCGTTCAGCGGTTGCGAGTTACGGGAAGTGTTACTCCTCGAGGAGAAGGACGTGGTCAGCAACTCAACCTTACTGTTGTAGATGCAGTTTTGGAAAATCTTAACGAAGACCCCACAATTAGTACTGGACGACTCGCACAGCAAGTAGAAACCTCATCTCGTACCGTACATCGCATCTTAAGGCACCAGCTGTTGCACCCCTATCATCTGCAACCAGTTCAACAGATTTTACCCCTGGATTGTGATCAACGAATGCGTTTTTGCAGATGGTTTTTACGACAATATACCAATCAAGTAGACTTTCCTGCTTGTGTTTGTGTAACAGATGAGGCGACATTTACCCGTGATGAAGTGAATTTCCATAATACGCACATATGGGCCGATGAAATCCTCACGCGATTAGGGAAACTCACTTTCAACATCGGTTCTCGGTAAATGTTTGGGCTGGCATAATAGGCGATGGACTCATGGGTCCCTATTTCTTTGAAGGACGACTAAATGGACCAACATTTTGACTTTTTGGAGAACCGGTTGCCTGAATTATTGGACGATGTGCATTACAAGTTCGGGCACGCATGTTTTATCTTCAAGACAGGGCTCCTCCACACAGTACTCGAGAAGTAACGACACTTTTGAATGAAATGTTTCCTCAGCTATGGATTGGACGCTTTGGTCTTGTGCCATAACCACCTCGGTTACCCGATCTAACTCCAATGGATTTTTATCTTTGGAGTCACTTGAAGTCATTGATTTACAATACTCCAATTGCTACGGTGGAAGAATTGCTAAAAGCACAATTAGGGGAATACCTACAATTTGGGAAAATATTCGCCAAAATTGGGTGCGTCGGTGCCATGCCTGTATCCGCGCTAATGGGGATCAATTTGAACATTTTCTCTAGAAATGGTAAGTTCTAGTTCATTTTGTTCCATATTTTAATGGAGTTTGTTTAGTGCATCCAGTTGGCAACTACAGATGTGGTTTTGTTTGCGAACTCTTGCACTATGATGTGTATATAAATAAATATTATTCATCAGTCATCTTTGACATTCGATTAAGGATATGGCAGTTTCTTACTTACTGGCTTGAACCAATGAAATTGGAATTAGACAACAATTCTGCACTAGTGCAAATTTTCGGGAATTTACACTAGTGCAATTATCGGTGTTTGAAAACAACTGTAAATACAATTCTTATCTTAACAATATTGTACATACAATTGGCCGCTGTCTATTATTTTTGTTAATTAATTTCCATTTACCCCAGCTTTTAATACATTGTTCGATGAAAGTGATTTGTGGATTTAAACCTTCTGTTGTCAAGACCTACTTTATTCAAAAATCATTGTCCTCTTTGTCTCATTCTTACCAAATGGGATGTTTTTATACCACACATTAATTTTATGCTATTGGATTTGTTGTAGAAATAGTCGATTTGCCTTTATTCTTTGTATAACCTACAATAATTAAAATCATTGGTGGCATCTAATGTTTCGCCACTGTTGGTATTTTCAGCAGTGACTTTGTAAAAGTTTCGTCATAACTGAGTTAAGAAAGGTTAAGGCTAAGGAACGCAAAATGTCTGTAACTAACGATGACCAGGAATTTAAATTTCAGCGCAGATTGTGAAACCATAAAAAACATGGTTTCCAAATCGTACCATTTCGATTACATCTTGCCTCTAGGAGAAATTGACGCCTTTGGGCTTAGCAGCAATAGTAACTTAGAAACAGCTATTTTAAACTAGGGTCCCAGATGAAAACAATTTTTTCATTTAGAAGTCCAATATGATATATGAGAACGTAGTGATGACAGTGACATTGAAAATTGGTATTAATATTATTACTGAAAATTTGTATATATCTACCTACTGTACCTTTTGCTGCCACATGCCTATTGATTTTTAAATTACTCTTAAATATGTGAAAGCAACGTGCTTAAATGCAGAAAGAAAATATTACGATCTTGAAATAAAATACAAACAGTATTCAAGTCCAGTCAACAAACGAATTTAGAAAATACTGTTAAATTTACTGATTAACTTTTTATGTGTTTACATATCTCTAACACGTTTGGCATCTAACAAGTGCCAATAAATAAGATATTTTGTTATATTTCTCATATCTTTTCAAACGAATCCACTTAATGTAATTTGTTTGGTATAATTATTCAAATTCAGAAAAATTTTTATATTATGTTTCCATGTAAATAATTCACTTAAAAACAGTGAATTTGTTGCAGAGCGCTCGTCATCAGCGTTTTCGGTGGCCTTAGCACCGACAGATAAATGTTGGAATTAAATGGTTTGCTTTTGAAGAGTTTAGTGCATTTATAATTACAGTTTTTGAGTTACTTGTTTAAAAGAAAATTCGCAACACAGAAAATGAAGAACTATTTATTAGCTTACATCCCACAAGTTTCGACAGTTTTTTTTTTGGTAATAATTGGAAATAGATATTCAAATTAAAAGGTTTCATTAATTGTTCACCAATGTAAAAACGAATCCTTTTTGCGAACAAAATCATGTTTCAAAACAAAACATCTCAAAGATTTACGAATTTGTTAATTTGGAATTTGATTATCTTTTAATCACTAACTTCAGATTTATTTTATTCTAATTTATCCCTGCATACATCTACTATCTTGAACGTACTGTACAACTCGAAAATTATTGAGTTTGTAACATATATTGTATCTGTAGGAAACTTTTATTAGTAATCAATCATTTGATGATGTAAAGAACTCTTAACTATGCATTTTATATTAGTTATCGATCAATTTTGTCTGACAATTTATGTAATTTCCAGCACCCATTTAATTTTCATTAGATTAGATAACATAAATTTATGATTTTTGCTCATAACTGGTCACAGGTTTAGATTACTCTAGTAAGTACTGATTTCAAATATTTTTGTTTGCGCAAATAGGCATATATAACTTTTTTAAAATGATAAAAGTTAACAAAACAACCTATAGTTTTAACTACCACCACTCACAATCAGTTATATTTCCTTTGTAGAATATCTACGACTATATAAAGAACATGAAGTTTTCACCCAACAATATTATTATATAAAGAAAAAAATACTTAAATAAAAGCATGTTAGACCTAGGTAAACTGTCAAAAATGTAAAAGGTTTTTTCTAAATTGTATCTCTTTTTGTTATACAAACTACTTTTCAATTCTGTTTAGATATGTATATAATGAAAATTCTATTTCTATAGAAAAATGTATAGATAAATTAAATGTTGGTGCAAAAATTGAAAAAAAAAAATCATAATCAGTCGCCTTGCCAATAATCCTATTCAATAAACATGGTATGTGATGATTTTGTAGACAAAATTACTGGAAACACTATTAATTCTCATCCCACATATAATATGATGTTCCTAGATTCCAAGAACTTCGAAACGTGAAATTATTCCGCAATCCTTCATGCGTGAACAATTGACGAATTTAAACTGATTAAAGAAACGTTGGCATAGGTAAAACCAAAATAACAATACAACAGTCTACCGAATTATCATATACCATGTAACTGTTATTACATTACTGACACGTTACTAATTAATAGTTCTGAAATTGAAATTTCCAGAAATGTATGGAAGAGAAAATGTAACAAATGTAACTAATTAAAACGTCATTCGAGGTTTATCCACGTGTCCATCCATTTGTGTACTGCATTCACAAGAAAAAACCATTTGGAGGAAAAAAACACTTCACCTACAAACACACTGAATCATTGTATACGGCAGAGGTTAAATTCTTCAACGAGGCGTTGGTTTTTAGCCTCCCGTTCAATGAATTGGTCACGACTGTCTTGAAACGAAGCGATCGCAGCATGAGATTAACCCAGTATAAAACGGACTGATCCTCCCATTGACACGATTATTTATTCGTATACATCATGTCCCAGATTTAATTTTACATGCATTATCTCGGCAATGCGATAAGAATATGGAAAGATAAATTCGATCAGTTCTTTTATTTGCAAACCTACATAATAAAAAAACAGCATCCTGTAGCATTCTGCTATAATCGTAATGCAATTAATCTATAATCTATAAAGATAATATAAACAGTCATATACAGAATGTAATAGTAACCTTGTGACTAGTTTTCAAATCAATTTAAAAGACAGTTTTTGATTAATTACTCTAGAACGATGGAAATATAACTTCAAATTTGGTTCAATATATGCAGTTTCGTCATAATTGTATACTTACACAAAATGTATGAATAAAAAAAATAAAAACAGCGAATTTGGTATTAGGAGGGGTCTGATTTCAACCCTAAAAAATATTTGAATGCCTACGGATTACTTTTTTCTGTAAAATTCTGTTCACGAAAAGTCTAAAAAATAAAAAGATGGCTTTTTTAGCAGCGGAGTAGTTGATAAGAAACTAAACATTTGATAAACAGTAGCAGACAGATAGATTCAACCTAAGTACCTTCAACTGTTGAAAAATTAGATGGTAGAAATGATAAGTGTAGACTTTTGAGTAGCCAAATTGATGTATTCAATTTACAGCAATAAGGATATTTTCAACTATCAGGGCCTACTCCTAGACCTTGTATTTTATAACATTTTAGGCAAATTTCTAAACTACTATGATTTTTTAAAGAAAATGCTTACCATCCTGCATTGACGTTAATATTTAAATGTAAACCGGGATTGTTCATCGGCACGCTAAGCCGACAGGGTAGACATTAGAGTACCGCTAGGTACGTATCGAATAAATTGATCGATGCGAAGTGAAGAAATGTGAAGTAGTTGACGCTTCGCCACTTAGTAAAAATAGCATCTATTAAAAACTTCGACTATTTTAGATATGCGCCTGTGGCTTTGGCAAATATTGAAAGGTAATTTTCGTTCAATGGGAACGTACCGATCGCCAGAGACGATTAACCGCGGAACACTTAGAACAACTGTTAATTATTTTCTATAATCGCTTTCCTCATCATTATTTTGTTAACTTTTGCTGGTACTTATTATTACGCACTATACCTACAGTCCGTAAGATATTTGTTGAAATAAAATTCCAAGAAGACCCCTGCGTCACTTTCTTGGAATTAACCGCGTTCGACGTCCAAAGTTTGGCGGCGTGGCGTTCACCGTAGCAGCTTGCAGTGCATACTGTGTTTTGAAGTTACGAGTGCGTGTTTCTTCGTAAGTGTATCGTCCGATGCATTTTCAGTGTAATTTCTTATTAAAATAAATCAATGGAGTTGAAAAATAAAAGGAATTTAATTCCCAGTCGAAGAGTATGGTGTTTGTATTTTAATTTTCTGAAAATAACGCGGAAAATCTCAAGGCACACCTCTGCAACGGTAAATTGTTACAGTAGTTCCGATAACAGAACTTTATCAGCTTATTCTTTTCTTGGAATTCTATCTCAACAAATATTGTACGGACTTTATATATTTTATGGTAAGTTCCATGTGAAGCGGTTAGTGTAGAAAAATAGACTCCGCCCCTTTTTGTTTCATACTATTATACAAATGCTTACATATATATTCTTATAATATAAAGAGTGCAGTTATAAGAAGGCAACGGTTGTGCAACTTTTTGTTTCAATAAAATTACATAAAAGATAATCCAGCCTGCAATGTGCAATGTGGTACAGACAACCCTGTACCACATTGCAGCCGGCCTAACATCTATATTTATTAATGTTACTATAAAAAATGTCTAATTTACCTTGTATCTCTCAATATATTTGTGAAATCATTGATGGTCACAGACAAACTGATATTCTACAAGGATCCAAAAAGCCTTTGATCAAGTTGATCGATATATTATGTTACTCAATAAACTGACAGTGTTGGTTATCAAATAATCTTGCTAAACTTATGAAATCCTACCTGATAGACAGACAGCAATTTGTTCGGTACGAAGGTTTTATTTCCTCAAGATTTGATGATGTCCCACAGGGATCAAATTTAGGACCCTTATTTTTTTCCTATTTATTAATAATTTACCCAATTTCATTTCTTGTTGGAAACTTCTTTTTATGGATGATTTGAAAATATATTTAAGTATCAAAACATAAAAATTGTACTACAGATGCAGGCTAACCACTAAAAGCTGAATAATAAGTGCCACCTAGTTTCATTTTGTAGGAGAAATAAAGTTTAAAATTATGATTACAAAATTAATGAAGTCACAATTTCAACATGTGACAATGTAAACAATTTAAGCATCTTCTTTGATTCAAATTTTTCCAATCAAACTAAGAATTTATAGGGTAAGAAACTGTAAAGATGTTTATATCAGACACTGATCAGTAAACTAAAATATGTACTCAGTGATAACATACCTTTTCTTGATACAGCTGTTTTCATTTTTCAGATCACATATCGTCTTAACATAAAATCGTTATATTCCAACACCTTTCAAATAATAATATAAAAAATTATAACCCGTTTCAGCCCATTAGCTTACAAAATTCTAAGTATCTACTTTAGTAATATAAAGGTTACAAAAATGCTTTGAAAGTACCTTCACTTTTCATAAGTACTCGTAATTTATTTCTGTTTATTAATTTAATTTTTAATTACACGAGGAAAAGCATACTGAATATGTGGACGTACTTTCACTTATGGGAATTAGGTACCATTTTCAGCAGCAATTTCTGCATATCAAACTGAAATTATAAAAAATTTTACCGCTATACGTAATTAGGTATAACCTTTAAATTCGATTTGGACATACATGTACACCTGTTTATTAAATTCGTATTCGTAATATATATATATATATATATATATAATGGTCAGAATATCTTGACTTGATTCAGGTGCGCAAATTATATGATAGAAAACAAGAGTAATTAATATTTTAAAAATAACGAGTAAGGCATTTTCGAAATACATCTGATCTGAATAATATAACAATAATAAAGTGCTTCCTTTTAATTCAAATAAAACTATAGTTAAATGTCATGATTACAAAGGTGGCTTCAAGCATGTATAAAAAAGAGGGGACAAAGTATTATAAATTTTGTAAGTTTGCCTAATAAAAGCGTGTCTAACTTTTAACGGTTTAATAAATAGCAGGGTGTTAAAAAAAATTATTATTTTTGCCAAAAACTCTAAAATAAACAAATATTACTTTGTTTATTTATTTGATCAATTAAGACCATTAAACAATATTGATTTAAAAAAAGTCTATGACAAAAGGTTTCCTGTTTTTAATCTGTTTCAACCTAAAAGTTTTACGCCAATGAAAAAATTAAAATAGAAATTATTACATTACAATTATTTAACGAGGGCATCGACAAAAAAAATTTTTTTTTGGGATTGCTATGGAATTACGAGCATTACTAAGGCATTAATAGGCATTTAACACTACACATGTATTAAAGGCCATTATTCAAAATTTTAAACATACTAATTGTAAGCACTAAACTGTTAATAATTGGACCTCGACATATAAAACAAACGTGCATTTTGATGTTTACGTTTTCTACGAATCACTGTACAATACGAACCATTTTATTTTTTTCATATTTAAAATATAGGAGTATGCAATAAGGAATAATTCGACATCAATCTAAGATTGCTTTTGTGGATTTTACGTTTCAAAAAAATAATTTCCATTTACAAAACTTAGATACCTTAGTTTTAAAAATCGAATAAGACAATTTGTTCTGTTTCGTCATATGTTTCCACATCTAGTTACAGTTATTACTTGATTCGATATTTATTTCGTTACTTGCTTCCTTCAGTATCCACCAAGCTGTATAAATCTAACGAGATTTTAAATTCGTTATTTTTATTTATTTGCTTTTTCTTTGGGAGATTTTTGATTTAGCAAATATGGTTGCACAAAATCAACCCTTGACTTGCTCTTATAGTCAGAATTTACAAGGAACGTTCCAAAGTAAACAGGATTCCTCAAAAATAGGTATTTCTAGAGACATCATCTATTGGCAATTAAATGTATCAGAAAAGTATATCCTTTACTAATGTACTGTCAAAATTTCGTGACATTTGGACTAATTATACTTTTAGACCGAGCAATTCGCTGCATTGAGTCGGAATTTTATTCAAAATAATCTCATATTTTGAATAAAATAAACCGAATTTGAAAAAAAAACCTTTTGTTTTTGTATACAATTCGGAAATACCAAATGAGGAGAAAGAATAATCTGGAATATGTTGTTAAAGGAATATTTTTAAACCACCGATAATAATAAACAAACTTATCATATGGTATAAGTAAAATCCAAAAGTTTCAGCTGTTATATATCTCTGTTCAAGGTTAATATTATATTCCTTTTCATCGACATTGTATCTCTGAGGAGGTACTATCCCATTCCAATCATAAAAAATCATTTGTCTTAACATAATTAGTATAATTATCAATTAATATATCATTCCAATAAACCAAATGATGTCAAGTCATCCAACACACCACACGCACACACACCAAAAAATGTTCCGCCGACAGCTCCGCCCTGAATAAAATAATGACATTCTAATTAGCATGCAAGACGGACTGCTACACTGATTGTGTATTACATAAACCTTAAATGTTAATGTGTTAATAGGGACAATGAACGCATAATTAATTCACGTTTATTTATGAGATGTAGAAGAACAGATACGAATTTTTGGGCAAGTTGGCCAGGTATTATAAATTAAGTTTTAAGTGTTTATATATACATAGGAAATAAATTATATTTTTTTTATATCGCAACCGTTTACATGTGGGCGTTGATTGCAGATTGTTCGGATATGTAAGAGATAGGCGCATTTTGTAGAAAACAAAATTTAAATTTTAACATTTAAATTATGTGATATTTCCGATTGTAATCTTCTAACTGTTTGCGCAACAGCAGGTATAGATTTCTGCGAAAATGTTGGATCGGTGACTGTTGGATAGTTAATGGCCCAAGGAAATTAGACGAAAGAAGGAAGAAATCTCGACAAAATTCTTTGAGATGTCCTAAATCCAAATCCGCAAAAATCACAAAAATCATAACATGACTACCGAAGATATTGAAAATAAAAATTTTTCGCAAACATCTCGCGTTCTATGCATAGGACATGTGAAACAGGCGTAGAAAATTTAATTATCTACAAGATTGGTTCCAATTTTTTCCAAAATTTCACCCTTTTCAAAATATCCAAGGTCAAAGTTTCAACTTTATCACTGTTCAATGCATTAGGCGAGATATTCGCGAAAAACCTTGTTTTTGAAACTTATGAACGTCTGATATTTGCAAAAAAAACTTTGGCCTTCAATATCTTAGCTTGTGATTTTTGTGGATTTGAGTTTGGGACACCTCAAAGAACGTCTGTGCAAAAATTTAGCTTGGAGGGAAATTGGTTGAGGTCAAATGCTTATTTCCCTGGGCCATAAAGCGGTTAGTAATTCTTCCAAAATCTGAAAGAATTACATTAATTAAACCTATCTTAAGAGGATAAGGCATTACAGTTATCTTTTAGTTTAAAGCTTTCATAATAACCATAATACGGTTTTCATAAAAATAACTTTCACAAATTTGTAAAAATATTGTATATTTTTCCCGAATAACTAATCTTGGATATTATTTGAATCTTTTTGCTGTAAAAAAAAGTTGTTGGTATAAAATAAATTTCTTTGAAAGGTTACATTATTCAACGATTTCAATATGCGAAGTATGTTTTTCAGTTAATTATGTTTAGATTTTTGAATATCTAGATTTTTGGTATTAAAGAAATCTGCCTTTTGATAGAATTTTTAAGAATTTTTTTAAATTATATGAATTAGCTTAATATATTCAAAATAAAGTAAAAGTAAGTAAATGTAGGTATCACATCCTAGTTCTGGTCCATATGGGATGTAGAAACGTTGAAATAAACGTACTACAATGTATTTTTTTATTTCTATTCATTTAAATAATTAGTAATGTGGGGACAGACGTTCCCTGGTACGCCTCTGTGTTCACAGAAAATATTTGCCAATAAGAAATTGTATTGAAGCAGATTTGCCTGTCTCAGGAGCACTTGTCGTGCCATAAATCTTAAAGAATAACTACCCTTCTAGGTAGCTGACCGTACCCTTAGGCAGGCAATCTGGGACATTCTCTAGTTGACCGGCACGTCAAGTGGTTGTAACCCAGTACCTTTATTATTTCAATTTTTGTGTGTCAATCAGTTATTTAATAAAGAATGAGAGTTCTAACTGGCGACAACGTATAACATTATATTGTATTAATATTTATAAGTTTGATTAAATGTCAGTAATTTCGAATATATCAGCTAGCTCTTTTGAAAAGTGTTGCAATTTTCTCATGCAGTGAAATATACTAATTAAATTATTTTATATACAATCTGCGATTCATTCACTGCTTTCTCTAATGTGCAATATGTTGATGCGAAATTACAACCTGGAGAAATGGTTCCAAATTGACATAATTATATTCTACATACTGTTGTTTTACTTTTACTTATTTTATTATCATTGATTTGGCTAGTGTTTATTTTACACATCGTCACTGCGCCTTCAAAATGCGACATGTGCATATTTTCCGCAGAACGCTTTTAAGTTCTGCACATTCCATAAATCAAATCGCATAATCTGGTTAAAAACAGACATTTTATTTTCCACTGATTTGTGAAAGTCCGCACTAAATTAAAATTAATTGTTGTAATTTTTTAATAAAAAGCCAAGAAACAGTTTTTTAACTCTACGGAACAATTTGGTAATATTCACGTGGCATTTTGAAGGCGCAAGAACGATATTCAATTATTATATGTGAAGAATTTTTAAATTACATATTTTCTTCATATTCTGTTTATATCCTCTGGAAGTATTCTGTAATTTTCCTTTTTTCCGTTTTTAAATAACTTTACAATTTATTAAATGATTAGGTACTGAAACCAATAAAAGACTCGGTGTACATTTTTGATTTAGGTACCTTTTTCTTTCAATATAAATAATTTTCATGTCTTACCATTTTCATGTAAATCTTTATGATCTTTGCGGCTTTTATTATTGTCTCTTCCTCCATTCCAATTTTTCCATATATTTACCTACTTGTTATTATTTTTATTATTTTGGCCCTGATATTTCCCAAATGTTTAATAAAGTTATCTTGCTACAGCTCTTATAATATTTATCAGCTTTTAATATACAGGGTGATCCATTAACGGTATCGGTTGTCTATTTTCATAGGGCATAACCTGCCTCGTTATGGAAACAATAATCTTTATAACTACGCGAATATTTGGAAATAATAAAAAAATGAAACATTGCAGTTATCAAAAATATTTCAAAATAAACCAATAATTATTTTTAAGGACAAGATTGGCATAGTTTTACAATTTAATTTTGGCTTGGATTATGTCAATGTTGTTTAGAGAACTAAATAAAGTAAGATGTTCTAGCACACACATCTCACTATTTTAGCTATAACTTGAAAACGAAAAAAGATATCGACCTCCGGTTTGTGCATTTGTTTTCCATAATGAATGGTCTATCAAGCCATGAAAAAACCTATATCGTTGCATTTAATTTTTTTAGTAAACGAAGACAATTATAAAACTTATCTCATTAGGGTCGTCTACCGTTGCACAGGAAAATAATGTTTTTATTCCCATATCATAAACATAAATGTTATTCTTTAAAATTTCACATCGTTTATTGAAGTCGATTAAGGCATTTAGAAATTATGACAATTAAAAAATTACAAGATAGCGTCCTTCATACTGATGTTGCTATGGTAATAACAAAGAAAAAGTTCAAACAAAACTTGTGAAGGGTTTAACAGTATATCTAAAACAATGTATTTTCAACTTAGGTTATATAAGCGAAATTTCGAAAAACCGACAATTTTCTGTAACACTATAGCGGTTGCGCCCCCTAGCGGTGAAGTTACAAACTTGAAAATATTTTAAATCAATTTCTTTTGGTCGTATTTGTCAATAGATTTTTTACCACATAATTGTAGCAATTCTAGTTGCCTATATAGGTACAGCCGCTCGATACCGTTAATGGATCACCCTGTATATGTATGGTAGAACTAGTTGGGTAAAAATAATTTATATTCGTTTACCGACACACATAGTCATATTGTCATTTTGATGTTCCTAAATTTAATATTTTATTCTTTGTATTTTATGTATAATTTAATATCTTTTAATATTCAGATATTTAGTAATCCATTTAAAAAAAAAGAGAGACAAATAATTCGGTTTAGGTAACGTGGTTTATTGCATGTCGATTTTTGTTCAAGGTAGTGTTATAACTGTAGAAACTAGAAAAGACGGTTCTTCAATTGTTATTTCAATATGACACAGACAACTGTGTTTTCCTTAATAGTATTTAAATGTTTAATAGCACACTAGTTTTGGAAAAGTTTTTAGAGTTAATTTCAATTAACTTAATACCTTCAGGATGAATTAAAAATTAGTTATTACGTTATTTATTGTATTTATATTTAGCATATATCTTCAATGTTCCAAAAAATACTTTTTTATTTTCTCTGAAAGTTCCCGTCAGTTTCTCTTCAAATTTAATATCTCTCATATTCTAAAAAAAAATAGTTTATCTATGCAGTAATAAGCGAATGCTAGCGCCTTTCATATAAAACTGGTTTTATTAAAGTTCAACCAAGTTAGTTAAATAGCACGATTATATTAAATAATGGTGATTAATGAAGACCGTTAGTATGTTATTTAGGTTATAGCGAAATATTAATTGCAATTTATGATCCAGGAGAATTGAATAATAAGTGAGATAACCATTATTATTAAAACCGGAACCATAAAGCATTTTAAAAATTTGAAAAGTTATAACAACAGGAGGCAACAAACAATGTTTATTTTTAAAGAGATAATTAATTACACTTGTTAAAAAGTGTGTGATAAAAGTGAATGGACTCAATTATTATTTATAAGCAAGCAAGCGTTATAATGTATTACTATTTAAATTTAAGATCTCATCATTCAGAGTGTATGCTAAAATACAGAAAAAATGTACAGTATTTAATCAGTATGCTGTTCACATTCAAGTATACGTAATTGAAAGCAATATAAAACATTACTCTTTTAATAATGTATTGTTTATTATCATAAAACTTACGCAGTAACAACGAATTATATAAAAAAAAGTACATAATCTGCTATTTTAAAAATTCATAAGGAAACCTACAGCAAATCTCGATGTTAAGGTTATACAGTACCAAAGGTGAGAAAATTTGTAGGATATTGAATTTCTAAGAGCTACCCACACTGCAATAATTATTATGTTTATATCTCCAATTATTCCTTATGTAATGTCCATGATGATTAGCTACAACTACTTATATATTCAAATTGGTGAATCGGAATGAGAAAATATAAAAGGTTTCTAATATTAAGTGTTGAAAGGACAATAAAACAAAAAGTGCATGCGTGGGGAACCATCGATGTGTCGCCTAGGGGTAAAATTTGTGTAAAATCGTGCTTAACCACTATTTTATCGAAAAGAACACACTCCTGATGCCTGACGGTTCCATGACTACACCAATATCGGCTGATTCAATATGGGACAATCATTTTATAGATGTAATATCAGGGGTTAGGATGCAAAAAAAATAAAATGAGTAAGGACTAACTGCCTTGAAATTATATACGAGTATCTTATATGCTAGATAAACCTACATTTACAATTTTGCCTGGTTCCAACAGTTATTCTGAATATACTAAAATAGCATGACAAGTGATTTCATCCCTTGATCAAAATGAATATACGAGTTGAAATTTCCTAAACTAAAATGACATACCACAGCAGTGTCCACATAATTCTACATACTACACTTTCTGCAAATGTTACCGACGATTTTTTTTAATTAGCACGTGCCGCTCTTGTTTGATTCCAAAATATGTGAAATAAGTTTCTTAGGATTTGTGAATAAGCATTTTAAGTTAAAAAAGATTATTTTAATCATAAAAATAATCTTTATTATTGAATGATTTGCTGCCTAGGGTTTTTTGCTAAAACAAATATTTTATCTGAAATTACTAAATTGAGGAATTACTTCGAGATATGATTCTAATAAATTGGGTATTTCTGATTTCTAAAAATAAATACATAAATAAATAAATATTTTATATGATCATTCACATCTATGAGAGTAATATAAATACAGGGTGTTAGAGATTTGACTGCCTTAATTTTAACAGACGATAGAATACATTTTATTTTATTTATTTAGAAACTGGGAAACAATCGTCTTGAAATTTACTAAATGTTTCACAATAATAGTAGTTGTTTACATTATTTCCGTAGGACAAGTCTGCCGCGTGTACACGTGGTGTGCATCAGCAAGTTAAGCGCTGTTGTCACGTTGTGATGAAACTCCCCAATATTAATACTCGCTTTATTTTGAAAACTGTTAATCTTACGCCCCTGTAATATACAACTTTTTTGTTCATTTATGATTACTCTATCTCATGCTGAAGTAGTGGCAGTCAAACTTCTTACACCCTGTATTATCAAATTTAATTTTGCACAAAATCCAATAATTCCGCCCCACATATATTTTATTTATTAATAGTAGATGTTGATGTTGGCCACAAAAATAATTTTGCAATAACACTTTTTCGGTTTCATTCACTATTTAGTCTGGTTTATGGTGCCCATCTTGAAAACGGTATTAATTGTCTTGTAGCTTTCATAGATCATTAGAAAACCCGATTTTTATAAAAAAATCTTTTTTGAATAAGTTTGTAATAATTGTAATGTCAAAAATTGAAATTTTCAGGTATTGTAGTTATAATAATGGCCATGGCTAACTTTGCAGAATTATAATTTTACTCAAATTTGACTGTTTAAATGTACTACAAAATGATACACCTTCGCAAAAAAAATAAATGTGTCAAATATAGCGCACATAAGAAAAAAAAATCCTGGTCATCAAACAAAATTTAGAAAATTTCTAATAACAGCAGTTGGTGCAGAAGAAAATTTTTGTAATTATAAAGTTATTAAAAAAAATGGAAAAAATGAGTGTTCAAAAAAACAATTTTTCTAATGACCTGGGAAACGTACAAGGAAACTAAAAACATATATTTCAAAAGCACTTATTGTCACGCAACTTTTTTGTACCTTAACCAACTTTGGAACCAGTTCTGGTAGGTATCTTTAAGCGAAGATTTTTTCTTAACAGGGGTATACATTAATTCCTGGATTTACGTTCATAATTTTGGATACATTAAACAATTTTGTCACATTTCCTAAACATTTTTCAATTTATATTTCACTGAAACAGTATTCAAAGACACCGCTTCTAATATAAACAAATCTACCATATGTACAACAGGATTTACTTACATATATGCATTGTTTTATTTATTTATATACTTGTGTTTTATCCTTCAAAAATATAATATTGACGAAAATCTGTTACCCTTTTATACTGTTAGTTTTCGATATAAAGCACAAGACGAAAATTTAACAGATTTATTCAATTCCCAGAATTTTTCAAAACATTTTTTTTAACTAATATAATTATTTACATAAATTTAAAGTAGTGTATGCACAAAATATAATTGTTATTAAATATTATCACCATTATTGGTATAATTATTATTAATAGCAGTGCCTATTATCTACTTAATATACAATACAAATTTACATAAAAATATACATACAAAATGAATGAATAGATGAAAATGACAATAATATAAACAGAATATAAATAAATCCCGTACACTTTGATAAAACTCTACATTACTTATTTCCATAATCTATTCTCAACTTCAGGTATCAGAAATAAGTTTATCATAAAAACGGTCTAAATACATATGTTTGACATTCAACGTTATTATCTGACCGTAATGATCAAGCAATTACTTGATTTATTTTGTCTCTTACTCACCATCGTTTTTAGTATAATACACATATATTCTCATAGTCCACCACTTTACTTCACTCATAGGTACCTTAGTCACCGTTAATCACCTTCTCTAGAATATTTAAATATATTCCAAACAGTTTACCAGATGTGCTGGCACTAAGACGTAAAATTAAACTGAAAACCAAGGGGCTGAGGGTAAATCGCAGCATCCTGGTTTTTATTTACAGTCAGAAAGCTCTAACAGCGTTCTACAGTCTTATGTTTTAGTCACCGTGTTCAGAGCAACGTGTCTCAGACAGAAACATGGGTATACAAAGACTTCCTGGTGTTAATGTACTCACGTTTCTTTTGTGGATCTCTGTTTGTTCAATTTAATTGCACACTACTCGTATTACACTATTGAATGCCAATGAGAAAAGCAATTAAATCAGAAATGTAGGGCCGCTTTCATTTACTTTTTATAAATTTTTAAAATATTAGTAAATTCATATTTCTTTAAACACTGCGAGATTAACATTTTTAAAAAGCTGTCGTTTTCAAAAAAAAAAAAATTGAAAGTTAGGATAACAGCAACGATTTCGTGTCTTGAATTGAGTTAATTTGGAAAAGGTTCAATTTATTAACAAAATTAAGCAAAGGCGTGAGTATAGTTAAAAAACATGATGTTTAGTGATTACTAGAGTTTAACAATGTCTGCAACTGAATTATAGCGTCACTACGAAACGATGATACGAATCCCAATGTTAGTTACGCACCGAGGTGTCGAACTCTATTGATTACGTACAAGAACGACATCGTCTATACGAAAACACTATTTAATTTTTTATTGCTTTTGGAAATAAGTATTTCCACAATTTTATATCTTCTTACATAAGACTATACTTAAAATAAGCTGCAGTATATAAAAAGCTTTAGTTTGCGTAGGATTTCAGATTTAAGATTTCCATATAGGTACTTATCAACGAACGTCCAAAGGATTAACTGTGTTTTTCCTATAAATTCTCATTCTCATTTATGTATCTTTTTATTTCAGGTCGTAGCTCGTAAAAGCCCGTTGTCGACGATATGACCGCTTGTACTTTACTTAATTTTGTAGACTTTTAATTTAACCGAACCTGTAGGTACCTTATCGCTTACTGTAAATAAATTTAATAGTTTTTAAATTATGTAACAATGACCCCAATTAAATTCAAGATTTATCGATATTCGATATGGAATCCGATACCAACATTTAACGCGATATGCAGTGGGGCTTGTTATCAATTAACATTACGGCATCTTTTCCACTGGATTTAGACATGCAAACTGAAAAATTAACAGTATTCGTAATATACATTACTCGAGTTAAGTTATACATAAAAGTTATCCACAAAAAAATCGTAGAGAAACTTCCGAACGCAAATAGACAATACGAGGATCAACATTATTACAAACCACACTTGAAGTGATAGCAATTCATGGAAAACAGAAGCATCGCCTATTTAGAAATCTTGTGTGAAAATTTATTCGTCATGGAAAAACAACAATATTCCAATATATATATATATATATATATCACCTCGTGTTTTTATCACAAGCACTGTTTTATTTTAATTTTATTGAGAGTAGCAGCTGAGTAACTGATCTATGAATTGCAGGCAGACTTAATAATACTGCAATCTTTTTCGCATGTTATTCCATATGTAAAGAAATATGATCACTTTTACCTTTCCGTCTTGGATATGTATTGAGTACTTCATCTTTAGTTAAATTCCTAAGTTTTAACCACAGTTATACTGTTAGGTTGCCACACCTGCAGCAAAAGTTTATATCAGAAGTTTAGCAGCTTTAATAGATTTGCCATAGTATTATTGTGAGGGTTTTAATTTCAATTTAATTTTTTTAATTTCAATGTGATTTCCAAACAAGTACAAAAAAAAA